>NC_022017.1:37786618-37827688 GCF_000317375.1 Microtus ochrogaster | reverse complement strand
GGGAATTGAACTCAGGACCTTTGGAAGAGCAGGCAATGATATTAACCTCTGGGCCATCTCTCCAGCCCCCCTTGTCTATATCTTTTCTCACTTCTTCCACTTCCTATCATGTGCTTTCTCTTCCCACAATTGCTTCTGGTTTTTCTGGGTATACGGAGACACATCTTTACTCTTGTTCTCCTCTCTGGATGAAATACTCTGTCATGATTTCTTCACTTCGCTAATTGGCCTCTCAATTATGTCCAAGACTTTCCCTTTTGGTTAATGTGTGCAGTCATGCAATCATCCTAATCAAGACACAAAGCTGCCATGTCACTCCCTGACTTCACCTCCTGCAGGCTCCTTTGCTAGCAACCTATCTCCTCCCAATCTAGCACCCCTTGTATCTATGTATCTGCTTTTTGTCTCTGTGGCTTGTCTTGTAGAGAATGTCTTATAAGTAGAGTTGGAGAATCTCCACTTCTTTAGTCTGCCACCTTTCTTTTGCCATACTATATCTGACTTTCATTACTTACATGTGTATCTTCCTCTTCATTGCTAAACAGTATTGCATCAAATTATATTTGTTGATTTCACTTTCAAGAATCAGCTTCAGAGGCACTGAATATTTTTCTGGGAAATATTTCCCAGTAGACAGGTTGCATATTCCCTCTGTGAGTCCAGAGCATTCTAGGGTTAAGAAGAGTAGGAAAATACTTCGTGTACTGAATATCCACCCTTGTATCCCCAACTAGACTTATCTTTAAGAATGGAGATGGATATTCATCATTCTCATGTTCATGCCTGCATATAGGGACATGACAGTACCTAATGGCTGCTCATGTGCAGCTGTGACAGGATCTCCCTTGGAATGGGGCAGCCCTAAATTTTGAATACTACCAGTGAATATCTACTTGACGCAGTATTCTTTAATCCTCGCTATGGCTCAGGAAGTCAGAACTTCACAAAGCAGGAACTTGGGTTACTCCTATTTGAACCCAAAGCCCAGTATTAAGTGTGGTATGACAGTCACTTGAGTGGATCCATGAATACAGTCTGTGTTTTGTTCCTAGATGCCTATCTCATCACCTCTGTTTTCTTGCTTAGCTGTGATTAAGGCAGCTGAAAACGAAAGGTGGTGTCTTCTTTGCTAAAACACAGCTCTTAAGTTAGATCAAACAAAACCGTGGTAGGATGGACCCAGCAGATCACTGGTTCTGGAAAGCAGGCTAATTCGCTGCAGATGGCCTGAGCTGGCCAGGAAACTGCAGGGAGCCAGCTCTGCATACCAGCTCTGAGCCTGCAGCTGGATGGCACCTGGCCTCGTGAAGGGAGAGTGGAAAGCCAACAGAAAAGACCGGCTGTCTTTCAAGGGGAAAATCAATCTAAGAAACCTCCCACCTGAGACTTATAAACAAGTAACACTGGCCTCTCGGGTGCAAGAGGGTCAGGGGTCCATGCCGGGGGACGGAGTGCAGAACGGTAATGGCATTGGCGATGAAGGCTGAATCCTTTCCTCCCTCATTCCACATGCAGGCCCTCACTTCTGTGAGGACAAGGATGGAATTAAATGCAACTCACATGGGCCAGCCGGTCAAATCTGGCAAAGAGCTCGTTGAGCATCCTGACCAGCTCCTGAGCGGACAAGGTCGTAGAGAGGTTGGTAAATCCTTTGACATCTGCAAAAAGAATACTAAACAACGGGGAAGGAAAGAGTGGGGGAAAGGTGGATTAATATTTTCGTCCATTCTGGGAGACACATAAACTCTATTCTAATAAGTCAACTGTGTCTGTGGTCTGAGATTTTAGCTCTCTGCCATGGATGTGAAGAGGAACGCCTCAGTGTTTAACAATGACAGAGGGTCAACTTAGCGATCAGGAAGGACAAAGGGACAGCCAAAACCATGGTCTTGGCCCTGTGTTGTAAACCACCCGCCAAGAGGTCAGTAGGAGACCCATTTACAATAACATTTTATGATCTCTCTCTGTATTTTCACAATGTGCAGTTAACACAGATGTCACAAACACAGAATAAAACAGACCTGGCATGAGGAAAGCATACAGAACCCCCTCAGTGCCCCGGGCCTTCTGGCATGTGCTTTACCCTCCCATCAGACATCTAGAAGTAGGTTTCCCCTAAAATGATGAGCTAAGGTAGTAACCCTGTGAGGCCCTGGTAGAATGCTCAGCTAACATATTCATATTTATAAGGATTTCAGTGATGTGGAGTTTTACTCTGTGCATTTGGCTTTGGACAGGGAAGGGGTGGGGTCCACCAAAGCTTTCTACAAGCCAGGCACTGCATGACCACTGTCTTGGTCAATGTGCTCAGCTAGCTGGTGGGGCCAGCACTGCTGACTTCATGCTGGAGGCATGTAACAGAGCTGGTGCTGTTGTCAGAAGTCAGTGACCCATTCATCTTTCCATGTCATTTCAGGACCTCAGAATGGAAGGATGGATGCAAGACAGGACATCATGCTTGGGATTGTTTGATTTGATTATTGTTTGGGATTCACCCTCTGGGAAGCATCAAGGTATGTTTTATGCATGTGTCTTTGCACACACTGCGCTGCTCCTTGCAGTACTTAGTCCTATTAAAATCCTACGTGCTCTTCATTACATCCATCACAGACTACTAATGAGCATTTATAGGTACTTCTCCAACTGAAGTAACCTGTCACACTCACCTCTAGTGTCTTACCAATTGTGTGCTTCCTCCTTCCATGACATTTAAAAACACATTGACACCTGACTTGATGGGTTCCATGTATTAGTTAAAAAACAAGACAAAATTCACCTCTGGGGTCCACATACCCACAACACAGCCAGCTTCATTACATGCTTTCTGAGTCCAATCAGCAGAACCACTCAAAATTAAGCCCTCCTTTCCCAGAGTGTGGATTGTTTGAAATGGAGACTCTCAGAGCCTCTGTGGACCCACAGAAACAAATCTGCTTCAGCAAGGTCCTTGAATGAGGGCTATCCACTGTAATGATGGAGGAGCTCCTGTTTCAGTCACGTGGTGCAGTAAAGGGTTAGTGATTGATAGAGCAGGCCCCGGGGCCTTGCTGACATTCCATTTGATATTCTGTCCCCCAGCTGCTGGACTCAAGATCAAAAGGTCTCTTGAGTCTAGACATAAACTTAGAATCTTCCTACAGGTGTAACTGGACTCTTCACTAGTAGGAGACAATAATCCAACAACACATAATGAAACTTAGAAATGCACAGGAGATAAATTTTAGGCAATACTTATCAAATGAACATTGAAAATTAAAACAACAGTAGAGAAGGGAGAATAAACGAGGCAGGTTGCTATGTAGAGGGCGGCAAGATTAGAAATAATTTCAAAAATGTTCCTAATGCCAGTGCCGGTGACTTTGGGGGCTGGGGAGGGGGTGTAGCAGCTGGTCTGGCTTTGTTCTCAGCCGCTGGCTGAGAAAGATCCTCCTCCTCTTTCCTTCTTTCTAGTCTTATTTTAGCACCCAGTGGCCTCCAAACAGGCAGGCAGCCTCCTGCCACCGGTAAACTTCATCCTTCTAGCGCCAAGAGTCTATGGCTGCAGGTATCTTGCTGCTGCCTCTTGGAGAGGAGCAAGTCTTAGGGGATTTGATGCTTTTTGATTTCTTTCCTAGAAACTGCTTGCGTTACCCTGGGGCATAGAGAATGCAGGGCAGGAAGCCAAATGCTCGTTTAGAGGAGTGTGAACTCCTGGGAAAAAGACCCCATCATAAGATGTGTTGAGCAAATGAACAGGACTGAGCTCTTGCGGACCACAGAGTGGAGCAAAAGTGATTAGCATAGCATGGAGGTCAAGCACATTGAGTGAGCTCAGGAGACAAAGTAGAACGCTGAACATGTGCATTTTCCCCTTTTTCCTTTTAAAGGTGGTTTGTATTTTTCTCTATGATGATAGGCACTTTCTTATGTTATGTATTTTATTCTATGTTTGGATCATATGTAGAGATATATATCGTATATATCCATAAAACATTTACTTATTTGCTTATTGTCTTCCAACAAAAGCCATCCAATTTCTGCTCTGTCTGGGCCTGCCTTGATTGTCAAGCTACTTTGTCACTAGGGAAATACAGCAGAAAACCAGTTATTGTCTGTACATTCCGAATTTCAGCCTTAGCTAGAGCAGATTCCTTGTCCAAAGTTCCTGTTTCTGCTGTGTAAATTTGGTTGACCCCCATCAGCTAGGACCAGAAGGATCACCTCTTCTGGAAAAGCTTCTCTACAACCCACTCCATCCTCCATGTCCTCACTTCTCATCTGTCCCTTAAAAAATTATCAGTTATCACACTTAATAGTAAAACTCCCTGGCACATTAAGTATGATGCTGTGATCTAGAAACAGAATTGATGAGCTCCTTTTTGTTTTCCAGAACCAAAGTTCGGTGTGGGCATACCTCTCCCTGGGGTTGCTTCTTGCAAAGGCTTGCTTGGCAAATGCCAGCATCCAAATCAGGGTTTCTGCTGTCACTGCTAAAGGTCTGATCAGAGTCTTGTTCTCTGCAGGACAGTGCACTGAATGCTGTCAGTGCCAGGCAGAGAACACACACAAGGTGTGCTAGGAGCTGCTACTACTTGCCCCCTGAGGCTGAAAAGGAAGGGACCAAGTGTCCATGTGTTTCATTTCAGGAGCTCATCAATATACGGGCTTTTAGCCAGTGCTGGGAAATCTTGTCTTATGAGATTTGGTAGGAGGGAAATGCAATTCTATTGTGTAAGCTGAAAATGTCAGATGCTAGCTTTCCTGGCTTTTCTAGAAAATGACGAGGCTTAGCCGTTTCCTATATGTTTGCCTCGGGTTTTAAATTGAGATGCAGAAAAAAAAAAAGCTGGAGAAACAGAAAATGGAATAAAACAGAGGCAGCAACACCCCACTTCTGAGGAACTGGGGCACCCTGTATCAGGACAGTGGTTTTCCCGTAAGAAGTGGTCTAATCAGAGACCATTGCAGTGGCACCCTACGTGGCCTAGTGTCCTGGTGTGATTTTGAGCTATTTGGCTTTGTGGCCTTTCTTCCTTCCAGCCCATTTCCCCAGAGGGCTTTTCTACCCTTCTCCAGCGACTCTGTGAATGGCAGTGCAGCCTCCCAGGGCATTTAAAATTATACGGGATTGATTGCCACTAGGAAGTATGTCTGAAATAACCTACAATAAGCCTAACGCTCAACTAGATTTCTAAGCCTGTGTGTTGTAGATCTGTCTTCACCCACATAATCTATAGAAAACTGCGAGATGATAGTTGTTAAATCATCTATTCACAGATAGGCACTGAAGTTGAAGCAAATGAATTATACACGGCCACACACAAGGAAAAGTCAAAATGAAGATCTAAGTTAAGGTCTTCAGTAGTATGGAGGCAACTCTCTGGATTTCAGCATCTGCCACACATACTGGAATGCGAGCACAAAGAGGGTACTAACAGACAGATGGACTGAGAGATGGGTGGATGGCTATATGGATAGATGGATGGGTAGACGGGTGGGGAAGTGGAAGAATGGATGAGTAGTTGGAAGAGTGAACAGATGCATGGGTGGGTGAATGTGTGAATGTATGTATGTATGGCTGCTTACAAAAACCTGTTTGATAAGGAAAAGGAGCTGTATCCATCTTTGTGCTGATTGCAAAGTGACATCAGGAGGAGACATGAATGATTATAACTGGCCCAGGCAGAATGTTGGCGTTGGAATGATTACTTTTATCCTCTTCTAAAGGGATCTAGAACTTAAAATACAGCCAACTACATTTTAAAGAATTGAAATACATCAATCAGCAGATATAATCAAATTTTCTGACATTCTTTCCCAGCCAACATGGGAATGCAGATATCTCCAATGAATTACCACTACTTAATAGATTAATCAGGTAGATGAAGGACTCTTCGACACTCAGCACTCAAAGCAGGGTGATGCGAATGGCGGGCATACATAGATCACTGACCCTGCGGAGACGGAGTGGAGTGTTGTGTCCTCACCTGACATTCTCATAGCGATGGATGTAGATGCGGTGGAACTGGTGCTGCAGGTGCTCATCCTCCACGTTGGTCATGTCATTGATCATTTCCAGCACGACGAACCTGGGAAGCACAGACAGCACAAGCCGCTCCTAGAAGAAGCAAGAAGGGCAGGCTCGTTAGGCTGATCAGTGAGTCCCACGTGGGTTGGGGGTAGAGGTGTAGAAGCCCCAGGCCTCATATTTCTGGAGGAGTTGCTAGGTTTTTTTTTTTTTGTCATTATGAGAATATACAACTGTCCGTTGACACTTGATGGGTGTTGTGCCTACTTACGTGATGATGCTGTTGATGGGTGTAGTGCCTATTTATGTGTTTATAGCCTAATAAGTAAAGAAGAGACCACCTATTACATACCCAAAGACCCTGATACACATTGATAAGATGTGATGAGTGACATGGAAGAACATCAAAGATAATAAAAGAATGAGATGTGATGTGATCAAAATCAGGTGTGATGAACAACCTTTTCTTGGAATGATGTGAGACCTGACTGTTTGTAATGAGCCATTTCCATGTTAGGACGAGGAAAAATCTAGAAAGAATAAATAGTTAATGTAATGCTCTCCAGCATCATTGAGAGAAGATGTGAGTAAAGACTGGTAAACAAATTGAGGGGTTGTAACAGCCAATGTGGAGAGACATATAGACAGATCTTATACCAAAAGATGCTCATATTTAATTCCAGTGATAACTAGGAGCTCAGGTAAAAATACTTCTTCAAGTTAAAAATACTTCTCTTACTGGTTTGGAGGATGACTTGTGTGGGGGACCAAGGAAAGAGGCAAAGGGGTCAGTGGAAAAAGTTCCTGTACTGATGGGAAGTTGTGTTTGAGAAAAAATTCCCAGGACTGGCCGAGGGAAAGAGGGTCTCCCTGAGATGGCTGGGTTCTGAGCCTGCTGATGGGGGGGGGGCTGCTACAGCTATGGAACTAGGGGATACAGGAAGGAAACCAGGAATATGAGGCACCAACTCTCTTTTTAAAACAGTTTTAGTTTTTAAATTAAATGTGTGCTGCTTTACAATTTTGCACATCTATATAATGCTGTGGTTCCTCTCACCCAATTCCTCTTAGACCTTCCTTCACCCCCATCTTACCCCTACTCTTCCTTATGTGTTCTTCTCTTACATTCACATCTTTTATTTTGTGTCTCACTGAGTTTATTCAGGGCCATGCATTTGGAGCTACCCATTGAAGCCAAGTGGGCTCACCCATGGGTAAAGAAACAAAGCAATGACTTTTGCTACTCCAGAATCTACCAGTAGCCAAGGGTTCTGTGGTTAACTATTGACAAACTTGGAATCATACAGGTACAGTGTAGGCTACCCCAGAGGTACAAACTCTTTATCGAAAACAAAAGTGAGACACGTGCACTTTGAAGATGGAGACCTGGTATCTGGTGTGATACAAGTCATGGTAATAGTCATTATGATTGTAGAGAAAAGAGAGCCCAGGTTAAGAACACAGATGAATTCCTCAAACATCCTTGTGTCCTGGAACCCAGACAAGGGTCTGGATTCTGACACATGGGTTCTGGTCACCACGGTGCTTGAGTGCTGCTTTATGGCTCTTAGGCGTTGTCATTATTATCTTATGTGTTGCTCACAAGAGTCTAAATTTAAGTCTGCAAAAATCCCTCACAGAATGTATAAATTGAGTCTGGAAGTGATGTAAAGTTTTGCATAAACTGAGCAACCAGGATGCAATCCTTTTCCTTCTCCTCTCCCTGCAGGGATTCTTATGGGATGGGGGAAGTGTTTGCATTCCGAGTCTCAAGGAGGTATTGCATCCTGTCCCCAGCATGGAGTAGGGGTATAGCATTACATAAGCTACATGATTTCTGTGCCTAGGATCTCTAATTTGTTCAGAGGTAATATTATCATTTGTCTTGTGAGGGTTGCTCTGAGAATTAGTGAAGTAGAATTTGCAAGGACCCACCATTCTTCCCTGTCCCTTTTCTTTACTTAATCCTGACCCTCTCATACAAAGGGCTTTATTGTTCTGTCCATAACGTCTTTGCACACCAGGCACCTTTTTGAGGCACATAAATACAGAAAGTCATTCACACACATATGAAAACCATCTCAATTAAGGCAGCAGCTAGGTATTCCTGTGTGTCGTAGTTAGGGTTTCTATTTGCGGAGATGAAAGACCATGACCAAAGAAAAAGTTGGGGAGGAAAGGGTTTATTAGGCTTACACTTCAGCATTGCTGTTCATGACTGAAGGAAGTCAAGACATGAACTCAAAACTGGAGAGGATCCCAGAAACAGGAGTTGATGTAGTAGCCATGGAGGGGAGCTGCTTACTGGTTTGCTCAAGCCCCTTTCTTACAGAACCCAGGTCCTGCAGCCCAGGGTTGTCACCACTCACCACGGTCTGGTCCCTCCCCCACTGGTAACTAATTGGGAAAATACCTTACAACTGGATCTCTTTGAGGCACATCCTCAACTGAGGCTCCTTCCTCTGATGACTCTAGCTAGTGTCAAGTTGACAAATAAAGCATTCAGCTCACTGTGTTAAGGGCTGAGTGTCTGAGTGAGGATCCAGTGCACTCAGGAATGTAGGGCTATGTCCTAGCAAGGTTCCTGATAGATTGGATGAGATTTCAAATATTTTTGCTAATGATGGTGTCAATTTAATCATTCACTTAACAAATAATTATTGAAAGCATCCTCTGTGGCATCATAGTTCCAGACACAGAGAAAAGTTGGATCCTTCAGGGATGCTTTATACATAGAACTGGACAAGATCCCAAAATGGCATGCTTGGGCAAGTCCCCTTACCAGCCTTCATTTATGTAGCTCTAAGAACAACCACCACAGGCTAGACACCACAGAGTTAACAGGGACTCACTGATTATGATTATCTCTCATAATCTCCAGTACAATTCACCATATCTATGTAGTGAGAATATTTAATCATGGGTTCATAAACAAGAGGGGTAAAACAATTTCCCATAGTCACAATGAAGGCAGAGACAGAATCTGAATTGCTAGACTCTTCTAGAAACTTCCTTTTACCTTACCAGAGATATTAACTTTTGGAAAAAAAAATTATCCCCTCAAAGCCTAATTCTTCAAAGAAGAAATTTTGATTAATTTGGAAATTAGAAGCACACGGTCTTCTTAAACAAAAAATGCATGTGTTGTGCTTTTTCCTGGCCTGTTACACATTGTCAGACCCTATATGGTGAGACAATTTGGCTCGTTCTGTGAGCTCTACGTTGAGTGGGTCACAGAACTCTCATTGAGTGTATTCTGGTTAGCAAGTTGAGTCTCACTGTTCATCACACTTTAGGACAAATCTCCATTTCCTTTGTAAAAGGATTTATTTATTTACTTTTTGGTTTTTTGAGACAGGATTTCTCTCTACTTTTGGAGCCTATCCTGGAACTAGCTCTTATAGACCAGGCTGGCTTCAAAATCACAGAGATCCATCTGCCTCTGCCTCCCGAGTGCTGGGATTAAAGGTGTGTGCCACTACCACCAGCGTGAAAAAGATTTTTCATCCACTCTGATGTGAAAACACCCTTTTGTGTTGTTCCTTCTTTCTCACACAGCATTTGCCACACCACAAGGAACTACTCAGTGTGTGTGTGTGTGTGTGTGTGTGTGTGTGTGTGTGTGTATTCCAAGCAGAGGAACATGCATTAAAGAGACTTCTGTAAATGTGCACATGATAAATGGGCAAGTAAAACCTGGGTCTGAATATGAAACATTTGGGTAAATCAAAAAAGCCTGCAAAGAACCCCTAACCTCAAACGATTATATTCTAATGGTCTAGAGAACTTGAATCTCACTAGAGACCAGGCTAAGATTTTCATTCCTTAACTTATAAGTTTTGGGATCGTTGCTAGAAGCAGATCCTGGGGTAACTTGGAAGCTTCTTTCTGTTTTTCTTGAGCTAAGCTGTGGCTGCTTCCAGGGATAGATGTGGGGTATCCTCTTCCTGAAAGCCAACGCATGGTGGGAGGTCTGAATTCTGCATTTGGATGGTAGGATGCAGCAAGTAAGTGAAAGGCCTCAGGGTGCATCAGCATCCCATTGGAGCATCAACATCCCATGGGAGCATCAGTATCCCATCCACACAGTCCCAGAAACATGGGAACAGATCTGTTTATTCATGAGCAATGCTTTAGGGACACAAAGGTGGTGAAAACAGTCACTTCAAGTGTTTAAAGATTCAGCGTATAAATAACTGTAGCTAAAAGTGAATAAATGAAAGATAATGTTCAGCTCTAATTGCTGTGATTTCTATCTGCTGAGTTCATATGCTCATGGAGGCATCTCCTTATGTCCATGCTGCGATGCCCAGACACTCCTGCCCCCCTTCATATATTTTTCATATTTGATTTATTTTTTCCTTTAGCACTCATTATTACTTAATTTTCTATAGCTTTTACTTTTTATCTTCAAAAAATATTTGTTATTCAAAATGCCTAAGGCCACAGAGGATATTATTCCTCCTAGAAGCCATTAATTGTCATATCAAAAATCCTTGTTTGGGAAAACTGTTGGTCTTGGGGGGAGAGGGCAGAGGCCCTTTCCAAATAATACCCATTTATCTGTAAAAGGAAACATCTGCTTGTATCAGTTGGGATTGAGTTTGACGAGGGTCTATATTTTGCTTCATCTGTTCAGCATCAATAATTACAGTACTTAGAAAGGTACCTAGCAATTATTAGGGCTCTACTTTTTATCTGTTACATGATTTTTTTTTTAAAAAAATGAAGGGCTTTAATTGACTCTTTTCTTTCTGACCCACTTCTCTGTATATAGTAACTGTGAAGCTGGAGTACTTACTGCTTTCATGTTGGAGAAAGCATTTGTATTTAATGATGATTAAAATATGAAACTAAACTATAACAAATCGAAGTGTACTAACACGCTGTTCTGTATCCAAGTAGATAGAACATTTCATTGATGCTCTTATCTTATCTACATTTGAATTAGCAATTACAGTGTGGATCTGTTGTCTCCAGAAATGTTTGTAATAGTTCCTTAAATAAAGGCAAAGTGAGTGGGCAGTAACTTAAAATTTACGTGTTCTTCCTTATTCACAGTTTATCTTTGTGTCAAATCTAATAGGACACAAAGTAATGTAAAAACCGTAAGTCATAATTCCTCTAACAAGTTTTAGTTCCCCAAACAGTGATAGCTAATCAGAATCCAGTGGAGCATACAACAGAACCTAATATGATCTTACTCAGTCTGGTGGGAGAAGTAGACATTAATGAAATGATCATAGAAATAATTATACAACTGCATCTACTACTAGTGCAATTAAAGAGACATACTTAATACACTGAGAGTCTGTAATGGGGGATGAGAGAGTGTGATTAACTTAGATGAGTAGTTAATTAATTGAAGTTCAGATATGTGCCGGAGAGTGTATTCGTGTGTGTGCTGGTTGGTTGTGGAAAATCGTCCTAAGGGGAGATAAAAGCATGCACAAGGACCGACTGGAAAAGGATGTACAGCATATTTGAGATGTCAAAAGAAGGACCATGGATAGAGTCCAGTAACGTGAAATATATAAGGTAAAGTACTGGGGTCGGTCAGAGTAACAAGAAACAATTGAAGCTTTTTCTTCAAAGATCCAAGATAGGATTTAGCTTGGCTTCCCCTGCCTCTATATGGAATTTCTTCCTGCTGATATGTCCTCTGACACTGGCTCATCAACACGCAGCTCTTGTTCTCCAAAAAAGGCAACTGTCCTGCCTCTGTTGTGGCCAACAGCAAGCTGCTCCTGGTGTGACACTCCTACCTGTACATAGATGGTCATGGAAATCCTTCCTCTCAATAGAACATCAAACTAAACAAGCCTGTTGTAAGAGGAGTGGGCTGTGTCCCACCACCCAGCTAGCTTAACCCCCAAAATAATCACACAGAAATTGTATTCATTTAAAACACTGCCTGGCCATTAGCTCTAGCCTCTTATTGGCTAACTCTCACATCTTGATTAACCCATTTCTATTAAATATGCGTATTACCACGTGACTGTGGCTTACTGGCAAGATTCTAACCTACATCAATCTCTGGCCGGAGATTAATGGCATCTACCACACTTCCCTTCTTCCCAGCATTCCGTTCTGTCTACTCCGGCCACCTAAGGGCTACCCTATCAAAAGACCAAGGCAGTTTCTTTATTCAACCAATGAAAGCAACGCTGGGGGAGCAAGCCATCCATTGCAGCAGTGATTTTCACCCCGACTTCACAGCAGCATCCAGTGCCTACCTCTGGGAAGCCTATTTAGTTAGACAAAAGGCACATCCTTGGCAAACCTAGAAATACAGTAGTCTCTGGCCTCCTCTTTCCTCCTCCATAGTTCTGTTCATAAAAGTCTTCCAGACAGCCTTCTCAGGGGTCCATGTTTTTCCACCTACCATTCACTGAACCGCTGCACAGACCATTTCATTTCCTTCCTACCTGCTTCTCTCCAGAATAACCCCTTCCTTCAGCGGATTTAGGTCTTTCGGCTCTGCAGCACAGACTTCTGCCGCGTTCCTTCCCCTTTCCAGTGCTCACGATATGGACTAGGCTGTCTCCCTGCCACAACTCCTCATGCTTTGGAGATGGTGATAGCATCTGCGTTCTTCACCTGGGATCCTCAGCAACCTCCTCAACGCTTGGAAGGAGCAGGTGCTAAGTAATTAACTAGCTCCCGAATGAACTCACAAATGATACCTTTGTAAGGATTCTAGAAGGAAGGGGCTCCTGAATGAATGCCCTCTCGGTGTAGAATGTGCAGGGATTGTTAACTCGTCTTTCAGTTGTAAAAACACATCGAATCCTCAGCTGACACTGTGTCATCAATGCTTGCATGGGAGATCTTGATAGTAACATTTTCATAGAGAAGTTCTCCAGCACCCAGGCTTGCCAGGCTCCAGCCATTTGTGCTACTGGCAACTGTCCCAGGTCTTCCCTCTGTAAAGCATTTTCTGCAGAACGAAGGGAGTTTGCCTGGAGTCTGCTCATAAAGGCCCATTTTCAGCACTTTTGTTTCCCTTGGATCCATTCACTGCTTGAGAAACATCCCTCAGCTCCCTGAAAGCACAAACTGAAAGAAAACAGGGAAGTTCACCCTTTAATACAATTCTCAGCTCCTGCTGAGGCCCAATCTATACTTTTTTGGCTTTGGAGATTCTAAGTACAAGAATCTTTCCCGGAGCCACACTATGGCCCCGGATGGAGGCTGTGCTCACATTCTGCACCTAGTTTCTTCCCTGGGTTTTTCCATTTGCATGAAAAGAAACCCTGGTTGGATTTAAAATTTATGAAGCAGCTGCCTCTGGATTCCCCTCTCAGTTCACATAGCCTTCTCTATTCGTGACACTAAAATGGTTCCATGGCCATCCGCTGCTACGGTACCTCTGAGGGGGTGTCAAAGGAGAAACTGAGGGAATCGAGGTCTTTATTCCGTGCAAATGGTCATAGCAGGAAGAGAGCAGTGGCAGGGTGGTATCATGACACAGGCAGCGTTTCTGAGTGTACACGCAGCTGCAGAGTTCTCGAGTGCTTTTGGAAAGCCCTCACCTTTCCCATGCTCTCACAAACCCTGGCTCTGCTCTACTGCCGGCAGAGCAGCATAAACTATAGCCAACATTCAGGCACCAAGGTAAGCTTTTTTTTTCTGGGGTTTCAGGTGATACTGATCACACACCATGTAGCATGTCACTTGCTTCACATCCACTGCCCACAGAAACCTCTTTTCCATAAGAGTTGCTGTTTCGTCTCATCTGCACCCGAAGATACTGAGGACCAAAAGGTTTAAACCAGGCCATCCAAAGTTATGCATTTGGATTTAGATGTGGTGGCTCATGCCTATAATACCAGCAATTGGGAGGCTGAGGTGGTGAGTTCAAAACTAGTCTAGGCTACAGAGCTTACTACTTAAACAAAAACAAAATGCCCCCCCCAATAGGAACAGAAGATGATCCATTTAGGAAGTGCACAACAAAAACATACGCAGATTTTCTTTTACCAGCTGAAACTTAGATCACAACCTACCCATTTAGTCATTTATTTACAAAGTCAAAAAGTAGCTGGCCAAGTCCTGGGCACGAAGCTTATCAGAAAGCAAAATGGATCCACATGTAGAACTAATAGAACCTCAACAGACCACAGGGAGGACTAAGAGAAGCTACTGGCTTCTTTAGCAGATTGGTCAATATAGAAAGGTGGAGGAAGTGGACTTCTGTGTAAAATTGATTGTTTTCCAGACCCAGGGCCAGCCAGAGCGTAGGCCACCAGGAATTTAGAGAGATCCAAGTATTCAGTCTCAGCTCATGTGATCCTTTGAAAAACCTCAAGTCTCATCTAGGATGCATCTGCTGAAGGATCCCTGCAGCTCCCCGAGTCTTCCTAGGCTATGGAAACCTTACTCTTTCTGCTACTTTGAAACCTATAGAGCCATTCTTGTTGCACGTTAGTGTGGTAGAACTTCTCCCAATTGGTTGTCACTTACCAAGTGACAATCTAGCCTGACTGATCCTTTAGTTCCTCCCATGTGACAACTAAGCAGATCACTGCAGGGCAAATGGTCCCTAGCTGGTAGGAAGTCTCTAATTTGGGTTATTTCTGCAACTCCAGGCTGACCAGGAAAACATGGAAGGTTTGTTCTCAGCCCCAGCCACCAGGATTATCTCTTAGTGTACTTCTTGGGTGTAACTCAATTCTGACTAAAACAAATAAGTAGGAAAAAAGAAGTGGTACTTGTAGGAAAACGGAGAAGCTAGTTTGGGTGTATGTCAGCTGGGGTATATACATAATGAGAGTGGGGTCAATGCATGCTTGTGAATGGGGCAAGTCCTGGGAACTGGCTGTTAGTAAGGACTGAGCTCTGATTGGAGGGAAGTGAAGCAGGTTATTATGATCGTTTGCATGATGGGGCCTAGCTGGCCTACTGAAGGAGTCATGTGCCTGGCCTGAACTTAAATTGGGGTTGGAATGCTTTATGCCTTCCCAGGCCTCTCTGGGCATAACAGCTATTTCATAGAGCCTGTAGAGTACTCAAAGAGCACTGGTAAAAGAACCAGTGTCTGGCATGTTGTAACCGCAATCCCAATATTTGCAAGCATGCTTAATTTCAAGGACAACTTTAGGACCTCAGTTCTACAAAGGTGTTACAGCTGTTGTGTGTTTAGAGAACAGACAGAACCTGGGAAATACAGGGGGAAAAAGCAGATGTAGG
Organism: Microtus ochrogaster; assembly: GCF_000317375.1. Taxonomy (NCBI): domain Eukaryota; kingdom Metazoa; phylum Chordata; class Mammalia; order Rodentia; family Cricetidae; genus Microtus; species Microtus ochrogaster. The sequence goes on along the minus strand of NC_022017.1, from coordinate 37,812,489 downwards.
ATGCGGAGAGGCAATTGTGCTGCCCAGTGGAAAACCGTCAGTGGCTCTTTTAATAATTTACAAAACAAAATTAATATTTGACACTGGCATTTAATTTTTTTTTATCTCATAAGGTTATAGGGTTTTTCACCCAGGGTAGACTACTTTAGTGTGAGCACAGTAGCCAAGGCTGCTGCTAGCTTGAGCTGAATCTTCAGTTTTTCTGTAACTGGAAATTTACACAGCTTCTTGGAGCCTCCATTTCTTCAGCTGTAGAATGGGAATAATTATCCATGTCTCCCAGGATTGTTGCGTAGACCAAAGGACAAAGCTCTTTATGTGTAGATCCTGTCACAGAGTAGGTGCCTACGCAATACCAGTGGCTTTAAGGTGGGTTTTCATTCATCTCAGCAGCCAAATCATAGGCAATGGGCTGCATTAGACTTCATCTTATATTCCAGGATATGGAGTGTAACGTCAGGGTTGGGGACACACAAATTTGGTTTCAAGAATTTTTCTTCCATCTTTTCAGGGTGAAGAATTTTTACAGTCCCGTTCATTAGTTTTGAGGTATAGCAAATTGGAAACCTGCAGATGAAGCTCTCTCCCATTGCACCAGTTGGGTAGCCATTGCGGAATGCCCACTGTGAGAAAGGAGACACCACCTGCAGTGCAGACCAAGGCCACATCTTTACAAACCCAGCCCAGCCCCTGCAACTTAGCTGTGTTACCTTAGACAAAGTACTGCCTCTCCTCAATATTCCTTGTGAGTGGAGAATAGAGACAGGAGAAAGTTACTTTAAGAAAAACAAAGGAAACCACCTGGCCGAGAAAAGCTGGAAGCCCTTCCTCTCCTGAATTTCTGGTAACAACAGAGCATGTTTCCTTCTCATGCTCTGAGCTTAAGTGTAGTTAATTCATATGATGACAGTGCAATAACAGTAACCATGCAAAATGTATAGGGTTCATTGGAGACAATGCAGATTTTGTGTGGGTGTGTGCGCGTGCATTCATGTGTGCACGCACGAGCATAGATCTCAATGATAAATAGAATTTACTCTGCTAATTCACTCTAAGCGGTTGGCTTTCGTGTTTGTAGAGGTTGGCAGGTTGAAAATCTGCAGTTTATATACTAAGACTTTCAGAGTGCAGATTCAGGAATGAGCCGAGGCTCCAGTTGGGGCTCTAAGTCCATCTGCTATGAGTGAAAGCCCGTCTGATGTTGAAATTAACCTTTCTGTTCTTTCCTGGCCGGGTTAGATGAGGACCCCACACTTTTACGGAGAGCGGCCTGCTTTACTTAAATGCCATTCATTTAAAATCAAATCCCATCCAAAAATCACCTTCAAAAAAACATCCTAACAAATATTTAACCAAACATCTGGGTACCAGACTTATAAAAAACCATCATCCTGGATCTTAGTAGTATAATTCTCAAGAGCATTTTCCAAGACTGAGCAAGGTATGAAAAGACCTTGGAGTGATTGCTAAGAAGACTTTGAAGTCTTTAATCCTTGCGAAGTACTTAAGAGGAAGATTTTTCCCCAGAGGAGCTGCTTAGCCGAGTGTAATATTTTGGGGACTCGGGGAGTATGCTCTTTCTTCCTCATGGTGGCTAATTTCCTTTCTGGGGAGCACAGCAGTTTGCCCAGACATCACACTGCCTTTGCTATGCTGCTTTCCCACTCTGACACGTTGCCTTCATTTTATTGTTAGAGTTGTCACTATTTGGCAGCAGCGCTTTAACTACAGTTTCGATGGATATCTTAAGCCTTGGATGGTAGGGCTTGTGTCAGTGCATATGAGAAGTGCTGACATCAAGCAGATGGGGAGCAGGTGGGTATGGGTACTAGGTGAGTCCTCTACTGAGCAGAACTCTGGGACACAAAGAGGAACATTCCTTCACTGTTCAAAACTACCAGTGCACAGTGTCATTAAACACAAGACATCATTCAGTCTTTCTATTGTTATTTCACATTTTCTCTAGGCAAGGAGCCCATCTCTTATTTCCCACACCTGGGATGGCCTACTTCTCTCCTCTGCTGCATTAATGGTACGCAGCTGCTGGTCAAGACCCCACAACCAGGTAGAGTGGGGACACCCAAAATCAGATGGTTCTGTGTTGGCCAGAAGACAGGAATGTCATGGTTTTATTGGTACCTCTGTCCTGACTGGAGGCCTGAATGTCAGAAGTGTATAGTAGCCTGGAGCCATGTTCTGATTTCTTGTTCCCTTTCTTCTCCCTTTAAAAAAGCAGCCAATTGAACACAGCTCCCTGGTGTGATCAGATACTTCATTGGTCTTCCTAGGGGTCAGCCTACTTGGACGGCACCTCTGGGAGCTCTGCTTGCCTTCTTTCTGCAATAACATCACCTAAATTTTGTAACCTCTCGCTAAAACTCAACCTTCATTGTCCATGACTTTCATTCTTTCAGTTCATGGGACAGAGATCTCTAAAGCCACTTCCCTTTGGTAGCTTTGGTGGTCATTGACTGTTTAGCAACCTTAAGTTACCTTTTTCTGAGACAGGAAATCCTCTACCACACTCAGACTCCACAAGCTTCTTCCTGTCTCTCAGTTATCATCAAGCACAGACCTTTCCTTAAGCTCACTAGCTTACTCCCATTCTCAGGATGATGTGACCCCCAATCATAAATTTATTTTCATTTGCTATGTAATAACTGTAATTTTGCTATGGTTATGAACTGTAATGTCTGAATGAATTGTAATACCTGTGTTTTCCAATGGCCTTAGGCGACCCTTGTGAAGGGTCATTTGACCCCAAAGGTTGAGATGCTCTGTCTTGGAGAGTCACTAAGCCTGTAGAAAGCATAGCCCTGAGTTCACTCTGTAGCTCAAGCTGCCTTTGAACTTGTGATCCCCAGTACTAATTTCCAGAGTGGTTGAGGTTGCAGGCCTGCACCACCAGACTCAGACATCCCTCTTAATTTTGAATCTGAATATCTCTTGTGAGTTTTTCTCCTTAAATATGATTAAAAGGTCCCTACAGCAGAGACAAGGAAATGACACCTCTGAATTCCAAAACCATTCCCCTGCTTGGTGACTTAGGTTCTTTTCATTTAATCCTTCAAAATCCATGCAGCCTTCCAAGGCAGCTCAGATGTCTTCTCCCTAATGGTTTTTGGTTTGGCTTCTCCAGTTGGAATTACCAATGATGGTGGAGAGCCATTGGAAGATTGAAAATGCAAACTGTTTCTTCGCTTCTTTTTTTTTTTTTTCAGACTACTCTCTCTTCTCTTCTGAGAATTTCTTCAAAGAAAGAAAGAATGAGAGTAGGGGTTAAGTTACTGTGATCATGGAAGAATGGGGGCAGAAACTCATGACATGTATTGGGTGGGCACATTGGGTATAGAGGTGAAAAGAAGAAGGATGTTTTGGATAATTTGTGTGGATGCGACATTTAATTGTTATGCTCTTTAAGGTCAAAGTTCAGTAGCTCTTAACTATCTGTAGGCTTAGCAAGGACCCTGGAATGCAACAGAAGAACAAGAAAGAAAAGTTTGCTTGCTGACGCGGGCATGTTGTGTGAGGGCTAGCATTATGCTTTATGTTTAAATTATTATGCTTAATAATAAGAGAAATTATAAAGCAAAAAAGTCTCTAATTTGTAATCCCTACTTGCCCAAGGACAGTTAATTTCCTAAAATGTTAGGGTCTGTTGTTTAAATAAAATAACAATTCATGTGTTTTCAATTCTGTAACCAAACTTGGTTGCCCAAGCTTGTTTCAATGTGCTTGACTACATATAGGCTGGAGATACATAGGCAGGAAGCAAGCCAGGATGCTTGCTTGCTTCTGAATGGATGAAGGTGCGGAGTATGAGGTGGGAAGTAAATAGCCTTGTGGGTTTTGCCTTTATAAGCCCCTGACTAATGCAATTCACCACCAGATTCTGGAAATGCTGGGTTTGGATCCAGCCAGTGTCTACTATATTGACCAGTATATTTAACAAAGCTTGCTTTAAATTTGGCTCAAAAAATATGGTACTGGTCTTATTCTCTCCTGATGGTATTAATAGTTGCCATATAATTGGGAGTGCTACATTAATTATTCCACTAATTAAATATTTTCCCAAAACTGTCTTCAGAATGATGAGACTTATTAAATAAAAGGTTGCTGCCCTTACAGAGTCTCAGGACTGTGAGCATGGATCCCTAAGAATGGCAAATGCAGTAGTGGGTAGAAGGGCCAAGACGGCAGATCCCACTGAGGATATCTTTCCCAGCAAGCAAATGTTTCTGGGAAAATGGAATCCCAGGGTTGAGTCTGGAAGAGTGGGTGGGTTTAGGTGTGTGGAGTTTCAGGCGTGTGAGTGAAGAAGTCAGCGTTTGAGAGATGATGTACCCTTGGTGATTTAAGCATCTTGATGTAGAGTTGGTCAGAGGCAAAGTGATCACAGCGCTTGTGAAGTAAGCTGGGAGACAGGAAGTCCATCCTGCAGGTTAAGCGGAGTCTCTGAAGGAGTAAGTGCATTGTTTCACTAAATAAACTGCTGCTCGAGGCAGTATGGCCATCATACAAATCATTATCAATAAGATGCTTATTGGGCACCTTCTCTCTCTTATGCTCTGAACGTGAATCATCTCAGTCCTCACAGCAAGTGATGTGGAAGATAAGCTTAAATCATTGTTTTTTCAGTTGTGCCAATCAAGCCACCAAGAGGTCAGATGGTTGTTCTGACAACACAGAGCAAGTAAACGGCGACATGTGGATGTGAGCCTGGTTTCTCTCCATGTGTGTGGTCCTCATTTCCTTTGGTATAGTGGAGCATCAGGTCCTGTAACGGTGCTGTCCCAGGAGTCTATAATCTTCTGCGCAGACTTGTACCCCACTCATTCATGTATCTGATAGACATCAATTTGGTGGATGTACAATGAGGGAGGAGTTTGTGGGCACTGTGCTCCGTTCTGGGGATCAAGTGGGTATGTACTTTATCTTTCCTGTGTCATCCTCTAGTTGGCACAGGGACTGAAAACGGCTCTAATAAGATACGAATGACATTAGGATAGAAGTCAGAACAGTGAGCCACATATCCTGTGTTCATTAGAAAGAGATATAAAGATAATAGATATAGAAACTGATAGGGAACCTGTAATGAGCCTATCCTATAGCAATACTGACGAATATCTTGCATATCACCATAGAACCTTCATCTGGCGATGGATGGAGATAGAGACAGAGACCCACACTGGAGCACTGGACTGAGTTCTCAAGGTCCCAATGAGGAACAGAAGGAGGGAGAAGATGAACAAGGAAGTCAGGACCACGAGGGGCGCACCCACCCACTGAGACAGTGGAGCTGATCTATTGGGAGCTCACCAAGGCCAGCTGGACTGTGACTGAAAAAGCATGGGATAAAACCGGACTCTCTGAACATGGCGAACAATGAGGGCTGATGAGAAGCCAAGGACAATGGCAAGGGGTTTTGATCCTACTTAATGTGCTGGCTTTGTGGGCGCCTAGCCAGTTTGTATGTTCACCTTCCAAGATATGGTCGGAGTGGGGAGGACCTAAGACCTACCACAGGGCAGGGCACCCTGACTGCTCTTTGGACTGGAGAGGGAGGGGGAGAGGAGTGCGGGGAGGGGGAGAAGGGTGGGAGGAGGGGGAGGGAAATGGGAGGCTGGGAGGAGGCAGAAATTTTTTTTTTTTTTCCTTTTCTCAATTAAAAAAAAAACTGATATGCTTTACATTGTCAGGGAGTCGGGATTCCTAAGACCCCAAATTATTTTCTTTTCCTGGTCTTGAGTGTCATGCAATGCTGTCACACAGCCTATTCTCTCATATGTCTCTTTACGTTACTACACATCAAGAAGAAATGGGTCACGTGTGTCTACTTATGTTTCTTAGCTTTTCAACAGTAGGGACAAGAAGAGCTGTCCACAGCTTCCCATCATGATTCCAGGGCATCACCAGGTGCTTTTTAGATGCCCCGGTCTTCTGGGTATGTTATCACCAGGGGACTTGTTTTTAATTATTGTTGTTGTTGTTGTTATTGGAAGTTTTAGTGCCTTCCCTCATTCTTTTTCCTCTGATCACCCCTTAAATGTTGGGAAACACCAGAGCTTGGTGCAGAAGCTCCCCCCCCCCACTCCCTTGTCTGAACCTCCTTCCTTAATTGCCTCCAGGTAAATGACCAGTATGGCCAACCTGTTCCAGAGGTTGTGTTTTTATTTTAACCTCCATTCTTGGATTTAAACTTGCACTTTCAGCAGCTCCATGAGATCAAAAGCAAGCATTCCAAGTTAACAAGGCAAAAGCACCCACTTGGGCCTCATTTCCTATCCCTTATCCTTTCGAACACCTTCTTTTCACCTAATGGATCTTCCTGCTCCTAACGGAATGATTTACTTTGCATTATGCTCATGCATAAGAATAGTGAATGGTTTGCAAGGTAGGTAGATCAGTAGAGAAGACCAGGTTTATAGAGAGACTGGCAAACCTTTAGAGATTTAAGCTGCACTTGAACATTGCCTGGGGGCCCTGTGAACAAACATGAGAACAGCTGATCTCCGTGTCTGTTTACTGGCCTGTTCAATTGTTCTGGAAATAAGCTTCCTCCGCATATCAGGCGTACAGATGTTTCACTGTTTAAGTAATGCAGGTAAATATATGTCCAAAGTCTCTTGCCGTCTCTTATCTCATGTGTTCTGCCATACATTTGTATTCCCATTATCAACAGAGCTGGAAGCAATTAGCAATATATGTATACAAACATAGACTCAAACAGAGGCCCAATGACACCGGTCTAACACAGGCTGCAATTCATTTGGCTTGTCAGGAAAATCAACTGAAAATAGAAATAAAGCAACATTAAAAAGCATTGAAAAGGCCCACAACATCTGTTTAGGAATAGCTTCATGAACCTGAAAAGTGACATTTCAATCATCCCGTGGTGCTGGTGATATTTTCCCAGGGGCCAATTCATATTTATAGACCTGTTTCCTAGTCCGTGCAAAAGTGCTTTGCTCATTTGAAATGAAAAATGATTTCTTTTATTTCTGGTGGGCATTTAGGAAACCACAGGAATGTGGCTCAATTTATTTGCTACCCTGATCTTCATGTTACCTAGGAGAGGAAATCAATTTGTTCTGGACTAAGACAGACTGGTTTCAATTTATTTTATAGTGGAGTGGCATATATAGTTTGTCCCTAAAATGGGAATGATATCCAGCCTCCCATAGTGGGTTCTGGGTAATGAGGACAAACCCAAGTTATGACACAGACTTGGAGGGGGTCTACAAATGCTAATTACTTCTTTTTCTTTGTTACTTCTTCTCCATATTTCTTTGCTTTCACACTTTACGCATTAAAAATGAATAAAAAACAATGGTTAATAATAGAGGATTCTATTTCATTTCTGTCTTTTTGAATGAATCAGAACAAATATTGTCTCTCTTCCTGTAGTTCCGCAGGTAGTGGCGAGGCAAGGAAGTCTTTTCAGTCAATATCAGTGTTTAGAAGGAAATCACAGACAACAGAAATTTAACTAAATAGATTTTGCAAACATTTACATAACAACTCTGCTTGAGAGATACCTACAACATGTATTTGTATTTTGGTTATGGTTCTTGCTTTAGCAAATGTAATACAGATAAATAATAGAAAAATATATGCATATTCATGCACATATGTAGACACATAGTTATAAATATATCACTATCTACATTTGTATCTATCTATAATGGAGAGATTGGCACTTTATGTGTAGACATAAGCAAGTGGGTATTACCATCTTGTTTTATCAAACTGAATTAATTTATCAAAGAGAAGCAAACCAATGCAAAAGGGATGTCCCTTCAGAGGCAGGAGCATGACTTCATGTTCCTCATCTACTTATCTCTGGGTGGGGTTTGATGTTTTGGCCAACTAGATGTACTCCTGCAAGCCTGAGATGTTAAATGGAGGCTGTATTTCAGTTACTTCTGATTTTTGTCAGTAGCTCCACAGTGTCTAGTGACAATCTCTATGGATACCCCAAAGTGGCTAGTGTCCACGTTTCGCTGGGGTAGATGTGAAAGGCAATTCAGCTCTGGAACTAATTACATAGGTTACAAGGATAAAAGGGGCTTGCCAACCTCTGTCCTTCAAAATCCACCCAAAAAGCAAGGTCTACGGAAGGACAACTGATCTCCTAAGACAGGGTTTCATCCACTTCCAAAGTCAGTGGACAAGAAGAGTGCTGCCTTCTTGTTTAATGGTGGCAGAGGTGAGAGAAAAAAAAAGGCATTTTAAAATTTCATCAGTTCTCTCAAAAATCCTTTCAGAAATTCACCAGTTCTTTACAAATTATGCATGCCCTGGAAGTCCTTCTGATTATGTGTTTGCAAATGTCACACCGCACATATTTCCACCATTCCATTAGACACCAAAAGAGCATGCATATTTGACTGTATTTGACTATTCAATTCAATTTCCTTCAATAAATAGTAATCACCCGTGATACACACCAGGCTCAGAGTGTGCTGCCGGGTGACCACGGTAGTCCTGCCTTATGAGTAACAGGCAAGCCTCTTGGAAGCTGGGTTCAGAAACATTTCTGCCACTCTGGGAATTATGGGGATACCAGGACACTCCTGAGAGCAGGGAAGGGGTATCTAATTACAGCAATCTCTCAGACAATACTGCTATGAGCATTTATTTCAAATATGTTTCATAGTGACTCAGTAAGGTAGACTGGGACATTCTAACTCAACAAGTAAGGAAGCTAGAGCACATTATGGTATATATTCTTTTATCCAAGACTACACAGCCCCTAGGACGCAACCCTGGAAATCAAAATTGGGTCTGTGGGACCCTGATGTCAACTTTCCAATTAAGTTGTTTATGCAAGGTGTAAATTCACTCAGAATAAAACTGTCCTGTGAGTTTTTACACAGAAGGTTGAGAAACACAGGCCCCACCAAGCTTGACATTAGATATTGGATATTTCCTTCAATAACGAGAAACTCCTTTAATATGTCAGAAACTCTTAAAATATGTGCTTCATTACTAGAAGACACAATCATACAGTAAACTCCTGGATCCCATGGTTATTAAAATTTTCCTGCCTTGTTCCTGCCATGTACCTTGAGCCTTAGGTTTGGGGGTGTGTTGTAGAATTATCATTTGGGACTGGAATCTACATGGGAGCTAAACTAGTAAAGTCTCACCAGCATGCCTCCTTAAACATTAGATGAATAAGTACAACATCAATAAACACGCCAAAGAGAATGGAGGGGGAACCACAAGGCCTCAAACTTACAAGAAGGACTAAAGGCAACCAAGAAAGCTGAGAGTAGAAAAAAGAGTCTTCCTCAAGGAAGAACTCACCAATTGGTCAGCCACAAGAACACAGACACAAATAATATTATATAGATTGAGCACGTATTACTTAGGAATATGTATTTATGTATGTATATGCATATGCATGAATTGTGTATGTATGCATGTATCTATCTATATCATCTATCTATCTATCTATCTATCTATCTATCTATCTATCTATCTATCTATCTATCTATCTATCATCTATCATCTGTCATTTATATGCATGGAACAACAAAATTAATGAAAAAAATATGAATTTGAAAGAAGACAGGGTAGGGTGGTATATGGGAGAGTTTGGAAGGAGTAAAAGGAAGGGGGATTATGTTATTATATTATAACCTCAAAAATAAAAGAAATAATTAAAATGCATGCTACAATTGGTGTTAGGGGACAGGAGTGAGTCTTAAAAAGCTACCAACTATTGCTTTAACATGGTGAAAGACCATGTATATTTTTGGATAGCTGAAAATGCTTGCGGAAAAATGACCTCTACAGCATCAGTTTTTCTTTTCCCCAATTAAAGCATAGGAAACATCCAGAATGCATCAATTTTAACACCCAATCCTTCTTAGGAGAGACGAGAACGAGTGCATTACAGGGTGAAGTCTTTCGTACGGCAGGTGTGTTAGGAAAAAGGATGCCATCTATTCTAAGTAAGTAATAGCCCGTTCCAGGCTGGGTGGCTCCTAACACTTCAGTAAGTTGGAGGATATACAGGAATGAAAACTAAAAACAGTAGCTACTAACTTCCAGGAGCCTTTCTGAGGCCTCAAAGGGTCTTTTCCAGTGCGGGGGCCCTCCAGCCTGACCTTCATCAGCTTCATGTGAGCACACATCTGAGAAGACAAGCTACATTTCATTTTCGTTAAGTGTTTGAAGATGCATTGCATTAGAGAACCACCTAGCCTATGGCTGTGTGTAGTCAGATGTGAAAAACTCTTGCCTATTTCAAATATTAATATGCAGTCGTTTCCATAGCTACCTGACTGGAACTATGCTATGGTACAGATTTTAGGAGGCTTTCTCAACACCATCCCTGATACGGTAAATTCTTAATTTCCAATTCAATTTTATAATTCTAGTATATTTATATTGATATAAAGCTGATAAAATTAATAAGGTTTAACTTTATGTGGAGCTGAACTTTTCACATTAATTAATGTGAAGGACATCTTTTTTCAGTAGCATTTAGAGTACCTAATTTGGAAGTTTAAAGAATAGCTAAGATTCAAATATGCAGCCTTTTGGTTGCACCATTAGGAGATTATATATCATTGTCAAACACAATACAAAATATCAATAATCATCATTACTAATGATTTTGAAAATAACATCTGTTGTGCACATTTAAATTTAAAATTATCTTTTTATTTGTTGTCCCATTTTATTGTCAGTACAGCTCAGTGAGGTAGAGATTACTAAATCCATGTCCCAGATAAAGGAACAAGGTCAGAAAGAAGTTATTTACAGCCAGTCTGTCTAGTCACGCAAGCTGCCAAACTCCTCACTTGTTTTATGGCCTCTAACCTGGCAAGGCCGGTGCTGCACAGGAATACCTCAGAGGTAGCAGAGCCCAGCCTCGCCTCTTCACAGCTTTCCTTCCATAAAACGTCCTGAGAAAGTGCTCCTGTGGTAGACTCCTAGCCTTTGCAGCGCCCTCCTTCCAATCTGACCTTCTTCTTCCTTTTCTTCTTTTTCTTCCTCCTTTTTTATTTATGTTTTGAGACAGGGTTTCTTTGCATAGCCTTGCCTGTCTTGAACACCCTGTAGACCAGGCTGGACTCAAACTCACAGAGATCTGCCTGTTTCTCCCTCCCAAGGGTTGGCATTTAGGACACCTGGACGTGAAAACCAACTGGCTAGTGTACTATCACTTTTCTCTCAGATGTTTAACTATGAACTTGGGTCCATTTTCTGCTTAGAACAAAAAAAAAATGATAAAACGATGTTTCTACCATCCCTTCCCTTTCTTCCCTCCTCTTCCCCTTCTGCCCCCCCTTTTCCTCCCATTCCCAATGCTTCCAATTTTCTCAGGATATATTGTATATTTCCCTTTCCTAGGGGGGATCTATATATGTTTTTCTTAGGGTTCACCTTGTTACTTAGTTTCTCTGGGGTTGTAAACTATAGGCTTCTTATCCTTTGCTTTATAGCTAGTATCCACTTATGAGTGAGTACATATCATGCTCATCTTTCTGGGTCTGAATTATCTCACTCAGGATAGTTTATTCTAGTTCCATTCACTTGCATGCAAATTTCAAGATGTTACTGCTTTTTATTTCGGAGTAGTACTCCATTGTGTAGATGTATCATATTTTCTATATTTATGCTTCAGTTCAGAGGCATCTAGGTTGTTTCCAGGTTCTGGCTGTTACAAATAATGCCTCTATGAACAGAATTGAGCAAATGTCCTTGTAGTATAATTGAGCATCTTTTGGGTATATGCTCAAGAGTGGTATTGGTGGGTCTTGAGGTAGCTTAATTTCCAGTTTTCTGAGAAACTGCCATACAAATTTCCCAAGTGGTTATTACACAAGTTTGCATTCCTACCAGAAATGGAGGAGTATTCTCCTTACTCTGCATCCTCTCCAACATAAGCTATCATTGGTGTTTTTTTTTTTTTTAATCTTAGCCGTTCTAACTGGTGAACAGCTTACCTGAGCTAATGGGAGCTCACCAACTCCAGGCTGACTGTGAGAAGACCAGCATAGGTCCAAACTAGTCCCTCTGAATATGGATGACAGTTGTATGACTAGGGTAGACTGTGGGCCACTGGCAGTGAGACCAGGATTTATCCCTACTGCATGTACTGACATTTTAGAACCCATTCTCTTTGGAGGTATATCTTGCTCATCCTAGATATAGTTGGGGAGGCCTTGGTGCTGCCTTAAAGCAATGTGTGAGACTTTGTTTACTCCCCATAGAAAGCTTTACCCTCTCTGAGGAGTGGATGGGGGTTAAGATAGGGGTGGTGGTGGAGGGACCAAGAGGAGGGGAGGGGGTGAAAACTGGGACTAATATGTAAAATGAGAAAAGATAGATTTTAAAAAAATAAATAAATTTAAATTAAAAATATCTTTCTAATTTACACATGAAAACCATGAACTGTATCATTATCAGTCAAACTTACCCAGACATTGCATGCATCATTCACATACTCATTGGTTTTCTCTTTTATTTTTTCAGGCACAAGCATGAGCTACCCTTCACAGCCTAAGATACAATCTAATTTTCTTTGAGTTTTCTATATTTTTGAATGGTGAATGTCTCAGCTTGTATCTTTTTGTACTTGCTTAATATCATTTCAGTGTCTCACAGGCTGATGACTTTGTTTGATTTCCTGTTTCAAGAAAATATGGAAACTGGGTGTAGTGGCTCATACCTGTAATCCAACCACCCCAGAAGCTGAAGAAGCAACAGAATCACACATGAGATCAAGGTCAGTCTGGATGACAGAGACCCAAGTCAGTTTAGGCTATAAAATAAGATTCTGCCCTTGAAACCCAAATCCAGTCCAACACAATCCAATCCAAACCAATCCAATCCAAACCAAACCAAGTCACAACAAAATGCAAGAGGATCAGGAAGTACTGAGCTCAACACTTCTAAGAGAGATCTAAATAGGTCACTTGCTCACTTGCTATATGTGTCAGGCCCATGTGTAATCATCTCATAGGATCTCCAGGACTGGTGAGGTAGATGTGTTTATTGTCACTGTTTCCTGGATATGGAAATCCAGGCACAGAAATGTTAGGTGATTGTCCTCAGACGCAGAGTAATTGGTGATCCCGAGTGGCTACATACATCTGTGGACTCTGTGATACAGAACTTAGAAAACACTCTTTTCTGGATGCAATGGATCACTTGGTGCTGTCCTGGTCTTTTCCTACCACCCTACGGTCTATTGTGCAGTATCATCTACTACTCAGTCATGCATCTGACAAACTGTGACTTCTCGAATTTAGTGCAGTGAGGAAGGAGTTTGTTGTAGGCATTGTGTTCCACATGGGGCCAGCCAGCGGATCAGCTTCATTCTGCCTGCTCGTTTGCAGTCTAGTGGCCTAGTGGACAATAATAATGCATTGATGACATCAGGCCAGAAATCAGCATTAGGTCTCTTACACATTACAAAGTGATATAAAATAATATATGTGATAATTAAAATACTTTGAGGTCTTGGGGAATCCAGAGTTATACAGACTAAATATTTACATCTTAACAATGTGCAATAGACGTGGCTTCTGTGGAGCTGAACTGCAAACTCTGTTGGACAACAGGAATGAAGGAGGATAAAATGATGAAGTGGAGAGACCTGTAGGAACACCCTCTATTGGCTAGTGTAGGCTTTTGCAAAATCCAGCATCTGTTTGGGAAAAGACACAAGAGAAATGACAGTTGTGTAGCTTGGTCTTCTTTGGGGATTTTTAACAGCAGGTGCAGAGCCTATCACTATGCTTTGACTGGCTTTTGGGACCCTATTCTTCATACTGGGCTGAGCTGCCTAGCCTTAATACAAAGGGAGGTGTTGAGTTCTACTGTAACTTGATGTGCTGTATGTTCTTAATGTTCATGGGAGACCTGTCTCTTTCTGAACAGAAAAAGAGGGGAGAGGATTGGGGGTGGGCAGAGGGTAAGTGGAGGAAAGGAATGGGAGGGGAGAAGAGAGGGAAAACTGTGGTAGGGATGTAAAGTAAATAAATTAATTTAACTTAAAAAATATAGTAGAAAACATCAACAATAATAACAAGAATTTTCTCTTTACCATGACTCAAGAATTCTTTCTAAACCTGTTTATACCAGTTACATTCACTACGACTGTGCTCAGATTTAGTTAAGTATGGTGTTATGAACAAAAGAGGAGTGTAAAAAGAAAAAAAGCTTTGTATTTAAGAAAAAATGAATACTATTCTGTGGAGAACTAAAAACAAAACAAAACCCCTCCCAAAGAAGCTTATTCTGATAAATTTCCTTCAAATGAGACAGAGACAAAACATCAAGGAACAAGAGTATAGAATGATTTTGTACTGAGATTTCTAAGAAAGTATTTTTAGGTTGTTTCCAATTTTTGCATGTTCCTTATGCAAAATAAAGGGTGTAGAAGTCCAGTCAATGCACCTACACTAAAATCCAGTTAACTAGACTGTGATAAGCCTGGGTCATTTAAATTACATGTATTTTATTTTTCTTCTCTATTTTACTACTTAAAAACATGGCTATACTTGCATCTAAATAACAGAGCAGGACTTCACTTCAGTATTTCCTAGTGGGCTGTATTAAGCATCAAGTCCCAGCTCTGTTTAGATTCCTGAGATAAAATATCCACATGTGGCTCCCCTACATCTCAATGCTGGATCAAAGGTGTGGTGAACTGTCATGGTGATTGATTTCTTCTTTCTGGAATGCCTCTGAAAATGTTAATTGTATGCAAATGAGCACAGGGTGGTGGCCTCTTTTGAATCAGGAGGAGTGTGTAAAGTGAATTCTGCTCAAGGAGGAAATCGGAAAAGGAACACAAATAGCAAGAAAGAAAAGCCACACTATTAGATTCTCAGGATCTGCTGCTCTTAAACCCAGGAAGTGCCACAAACGGCCCAAGAGTCAACCCTGTTCCTCAACTAACACCTCTTGATGCACCACTAAGTCGACTAATGGACCCAGTACTTTCGTATGTAGCTTGATTTCCTCACACAACCTTAAGATGTAGGGAGTCTAATCTTTGACAGAAATTAGGTGTTAAAGTCAGAGCCACCTAGAAAAGGATTTAAAACAAGACTCAAATCCATGCTTGTCTTTTTCCGAAAACCCCTCACCTCACTACCCTGTTCCACGTCAAATACAAATGAATCATGGAAATATTGCAAAGGTGGAATGAGGGATGGAGGACACATGGCCACATGGAGTGTAGATGTTCTCTAGAGCAAAGCCAGCTGTGACAAGGAAATCAATAACCATTAACACAAAGGCTTTACTCATGGCTCAACACGTCCTCGGCAGCTAAAAGAAATCATAGTGCTGACCTGGTGTGGGCAAGCCATTTTTCCCAAATTGAAATATCCCTTCCTGGAAGGGGAAGGGTACTTCTAGAACTCAGAAAGCTAATGAAACGTGCAAGACTCGAGAAGCTCAAAAAACTTGAGCTTCTACAAGATCCTTGCCCCAGGGTTGTCAGATAAACAAAAAAAATTCCTGGTAGAGCAAACTGCATGTTGGTTATGCAGGGAGCTCCAGGAATACAGCTTTCATGAGATATCACCCACATAGAGGTGATGAAACTGTCTTCGAATCTCTCATATCCTTGTGAGTAACCCCCCAAACCCATTACTCCAAGTTAGACTTATATGGGATCATTTCTTTGTTTTGTTATTGATATGCTATTTGTGGTAAATAGATGTTTGCTCAGAAAAAAAAAAAGTAACATAGTTCTCCTGTCACTGGCAGAGTGTCAAAAACCGGTGCAAACTAAAATGTTTGTGTGCCAAGGAAAAAGAAATAATTTCTGACTGGGAACCCTAGAGGAGGCTTTCTGAGTGAGTGAGAGAAACTTGTAGATAGTAGAAGACAATACTGGGCACTTGAGAGTCATCTGGAAGCCTTCCCACCCCACAATCAGGAAAGGCTCTCAGTGGCCATGATTCTGTGTGTGATGTGTTTGTCACAGCAAACCTTATGGTAGTACTCATCCTAAGTTTGGCCAATTATATCTCAGTTCCAATACTTTCAAATTGACTGAATAACATCACTTTATTTTAGACTCTTCCCTAGATTGAAGTAGACATAAATGTGCAGCACTGCCTTTTCCCACAATGGGACATGAACTGCAGAGAAAGTTATTTGGAAAGAAGGAGAGAAAATAGGAGGTGCAGAGGAAAGGGAGCGCTCTAAGTTTTCTAGTTCTTGATTTTCTGATTCTGGGCCCTTAATTCTTTCTCCCTCTAGTATTTGCATATTTAAAGAAGCTGCCATGGTGGAGAAATGCAAAGCTCTTCATGGATCAAGGAGCTTGCTATTTAAGAGTGGAGCTGTATGCCATGCTACATAGAATTCTGAAACTAAGGTGCAAAGTGTCAATCTTACCCGACTCCAGTTTACTCTGAAAATTGTATTGAAAACATCATCTATTTCTCTTTTAATCTTTGGGACCTGAGTGCTTGACCCACAGTATGTGATTTATGATACACTAATCTAACTGGATAGCAATAATACACGTGTTAATATGATGGAGGTTCTGAAGGGGGAATCTAGGAGGAGGGATGGAATTTTGGCATAGGCTGGCAGGATAACTTAGTTGGTAAATTGTCTGTTGTGCAAGCGTGAGGATTCAGTTGGGACCACAGGCAGGAACATAAAAAAGCTGGCCGTGAGGCACAGATTTCTGAAGTTCATTGGCTAGCCAACCTCAACAAATCAGTAAACTTTAGGATCAATGAGAGACAGTTTCAAAATACATTAATAAATAATGAAAGAAAGAAAGAAAGAAAGAAAGAAAGAGGAAGGAAGGAAGGAAGGAAGGAAGGAAGGAAGGAAAGAAAAAAGAGAGAGAGAAAGAAAGAGAGTGATTAGGGAAGACACCCAACATTGACTTTGTGGCTCTACACACACACACACACACACACACACAGACACACACACACACACGCACGCACACACTGTTTCCCCTCAGTCTCATGTGCTGTCAATACTCCTAAGTGCTTGGTAGAGTTTGGGTAGCACAGTTTTAAACTATTTCTACCATCACAGAATTTGCAGAATGTAACATTTTGGGGAAAGGATGGTGACTGAAATAACCTTTTATTTTTGACTCAGAAGATATATAAGCAACGGAGATGAAATTATGAACAAAATTCACCTATGAGGAGCAGATTGCTGCTAGACAATGCTAGGAAGGTCATGAATATGTTTCTAGCAGCATGGTGATGCCATTTATATAAAGGAATATAGATACCAAAGGGGGATCAACAGAACAAGAGTTGATTGACATTCTCTTTTTTAAATTTATTTTTATTAGTGAATTGATTAATTAATTTTCCCCAGCCCGATCACAGTTTTCCCTTCCTCCTCTTCTCCCAGTTTCTTTCTCCAAATTCCTCTCTGCCCTTCCCATCCACTCTTCCTCCTTTTTCTTCAGAAAAAGGCACTGATCCTCCAACCAGAGAGCTTACATTGAACTGATCTAGTTCCTCTGCACGTATGATACAGTTGTATAGCTTGATCTTCTTGTAGGACTACTAATAGTGTGAGCAGGGGCTGTCTCTGAATCTGTTACCTGAATTTGGGACACTTTCCCCCTACTGCGTTGCCTTGTCCAGCAGCCTCAGTAAGAGAAGAGGCACCTAGTCTTACTACAACTTGATATACCATGGCTCTCTGATATACATGGGAGGCTTGCCCTTTATTGACTAACATTCTTTTTTTTTAATTATTTATTTATTATGTATACAATATTCTGTCTACATGTATGCCTGCAGGCCAGAAGAGGGCACTAGACCTCATTACATATGGTTGTGAGCCACCATGTGGTTGCTGGGAATTGAACTCAGGACCTTTGGAAGAGCAGGCAATGCTCTTAACCGCTGAGCCATCTCTCCAGCCCATTGACTAACATTCTTAATGGTTGAGGATAGACTAGGCTCTTGTTTTTGAATAAGGATCTGAGTAATTACACTACAAAAGGAAAGCATGTCATTAATCTATTAAGTTATCTATTAATAGATGAAACAATATTTGGAAAGCAATTAGTAGAGGCCACTACACGTCTGTTGACTTTATTGGTTTTTTTTTTTTTTTGGTTTGTGTTTTCCCCCTTTTGAGACTACAGTTATTGTGAAGAAGAAAAAGTAAATATCTGTTCCATCTCAATAAATCCATTCCATAGAGAATATAAGGAGGGATCCAGAAGACTGTATAAAGAGATTAAGCTTATAGGGAGATGTATAAACAGAACTTTGAGGAATGTTACAGAGCTGCATTCAGAGGGAGTCTTTGTGGAGGGATAACAGTTGACCTGAGCACTTAAGAACGCATGAGGTGAACAAGAGAGAAGGCTCAGAGGTTAAGAGAACTGGCTGCCTTTCCAGAGGTCCTAAATTCAATCTCAGCAACCACATCGTGGCTCACAACCATCTATAATGAGATCTGGTGCCCTCTTCTGGTGTGCAGGCATACGTGGAGGCAGAATGTTGTCTATATGATAGATAAATAAATAAAAATAAAAATAAATGCATAAGGCTAGGGGAGAAAAGATGGTCATACCAAGTAAGAAGAAAGACACAAAGGAGTAAGTGTAGCCAGGGTGCAGAATGTGGGAAACAGTAAATGTTTCTGTCCAGATGAAAATAAAGAATTTGAGATATACTAACAAATAAGGTTGAACTAGATGAGTGGTTTGGGGGTGACTTTGAATCTAAGGGATGGAGACGAGCAGAAAGATGATTGGATAGCAGGAAGATCAAGTGGATTTTATACTCTAATAAGTTCTCTATCCCTGGAGAAGAAATAACTATTTTGAGATTCTTCCACTTTTAAACCAGCTTTGATTCTTCTTATTAGTCATCTATATCTGTATCTTTAAAGATATCCTAGATGCTATAGGGCAGAGACATAGATCAAACTACCCTACTCAGAGCTCAGTGGGAAGCCCAGCTTTGCCACTCAATCTATTGTCCAAGCCTCTAGTTCACGTCACTATTTTCTAACAAAGACGTTGAAGGTAAACAGAACCGTTGTAATACAGTAAAAACATCTGCTGCACTCAAAACTAATCTCCTGCTGCCGTGACATATGGCATCATCAGAAACTTTATTCCAGCGCCCCTGGAGCTTCTGAGACACCTCGAAATGCCACGATTACCATAAAGAGGTTTATGCAATTCTGGAAGCTGAAAGAAAAACAATTAATTCATTTTAATATTTAAAATAAATATGGGCCATTTGGATCATTTGGGAGGAGAAATGGGATTACAAAAACTGCAATAATTAGAATCTAACTCCCCAAAGAGAGATGTTCCGAGATGTAGCTTTCAGATGGAAAATTCCCCTAGTTGGTCTGCATTCAGTCTGTCCCAGCTTTTCCTACATCGGGGTAGAGCATTCTTACCCGATTGCTAGCTTCAGTGGGGGTTGTCTATGATTGACACAGGCTTCCTTTCTTTTACACAGAACACTTTTTAAAAAAAAAAAAAAAGAATACACACCCGAAGAAGAGCAAGAAGAGAGCCAAAGTTCAAGTGCAATAGTATCCAGTTAAATAAGTGTCAATAAAAATGCTAGGTAAGTGTCAGAATATCAGATGAAGGAGAGATAGAAGCTGCTTTTGCACTAATCTCTGGTGGTCTTGGAACAAGAGAAATGTAGATGAAGGAGGAATGAGAAATGTCACCCCATAGGCTCATTCATGTGAACGCTTGGTCTCTAGTAAGTGATGCTGTTTGGGAAGATTACTGTACTTTTAGTAGACGAAGGCTTACTGGACTGGGCTGGGGGTTTGAGAATTTACCTCTGCTCCATTTACTGTTTGCTCTATCTCTCTCTCTGCTTCCTGTGTATGCATGGACTATGATCCTACCACCATTCCTTCGCACCATGATGGACTCTATCCCTCTGGAACTGTAAGCTAAAACAGATCTTTTCTTCTCTGTGGTGTTCTGAATGAAAATGGCCCCTTATAGGTTCATATTGAGTGACACTATTTGAAAGGATTAGGACATGTGACCTTGTTTGAATAGATGTGACCTTCTTGGAGAAAGTGTGTTACTAAGGTGTACTTTGCATTTCAAATGTTCAAACCGGGCCCATCCTCTCTCTTTTCCAGCTGCCTGCTGATCCAGATATAGAACCCTCAGCTAATTCTCCAGCACCAAGTCTGCCTGTGTGGTGCCTGATTCACACCATGATGGTAATGGACTAAACCTCTGAAACTGTAAGCCAGTTCCAATGAAATATTTTCCTTTATAAAGGTTGTGTGGTCATGGTGTCTGTTCACGGCATTAGAACATTGGCTAAGCAAATCCATAAACAGCACTTCTCTGGGGTCTCTGAATAAGCTCCTGCCTCCACGTTCCTGTTTGAGTTCCTGTACTGGCTTCCTTCAGTGATGGACTACAATGTGGAATCTTGTAAGTCAAATAAACCCTTTTCTCCCCAACTTGCTTTTGGTCATGGTATTTTATCACAGCAATAGAACCCCTTTCTAAGACAGTACATATACACAAATACATAACTACAACCTGCAGAATCTGTTTCATTTTTGTTGTTGTGTTCCTGTGTATGTGCTTTCAGGACTGTTTACTTATATTAAGTAACCAATAGGGGTTCATGCCTGGGAGAGATAATGCTTCCCATCCCAGCAGTCATTATTATAATATAATATATATAATATAGCATAATATAGCAATAACTATATTACCTATAGTTCTTTATCTGAGTGTAGGATCCCATGAAATTTGACCCTTCTGCATTAGCATATCTATTAATATGCCATTCTTCTGGGCTTGTATGTTCAGTGTATGGAGAGCAGCAGCGTTCCACTGAAGAAGCACACAACTTCCTGAATGGAATCTGACAAAACTTAGTGCCAAACATTCAGTAGATTATCTATCAGTAGTATCCTCACTATCTTAAATAACTGAAATTCTACTCATTCTTGAGACCCTATTGGGAGTGAAAAGTAAGTCTTTCTTGACTCTGTCTACACTATGGATGAGTGCCTATACAGATGACAAGTTGAGTGAAGAATTGTGAGGCTTTTTATAGGTTATACCTACGAACTGTGTTCTCTTCCAAGATAGTCTTATGTGTTTTGCCCAGGGTGGGATACTTGTCATTACTTCACTGTGCTGAATCTCATCCATGGGTCAGTTTGGACGGTGTTTCTTTTTAGGGAGTTCTCTGTATGCTTGCAGGTTACCTGTGACTCAGCCTCTACTGCCACAACTACCCTTGGAGATGTCCTTACCCAATCATTACCCAATAAACTTTAAGTCCCAAGGCTGATGACTGCCCACATTCTGCTCTTAATATTCAGCTGAACTGCCCCCTTGTAACCCATCCACAACAAATAAGTCAGCTTATGATTGAACGAATAAGTTATCTAGATACCCCCTTTGTGTCCTACCACAAGATAAAGCCCATACTTGAAAAAGCCCGTAAAACATGACTATTTGTGTTCAACCCGGCTTCTTCAGCTTTCACTTTTAGTTGAAAAAAAATATACTGGTAAGGATCCTTTGGGATAATTATCCAGATAGCATTTTCCATCTGTTATTTAGGCTCTTCTGGTACCTCCTTTGCATCGTAGAGAATTATGAGCCATTGCAGTATCATAATTAGCTCTAAGAGGTAAATGGGGATGTATTCGTCAGTGACACATAATATTTTGAAAAATACAGATGAAGTGTAATGGTGATGAGGTCTAGCTGCTGCGTGCTTAAGGTGAGCCCCCATGCTGCCTACCCTCCAGCTAAAGAACTCTACCTTCTTTCAAATGAGACAGGCCAATTCATAATGTTTTCCCAAATGAGTCCTCTTGGGACTGAGCTGAATTGGCTGAGTCACATAAATAATTATACAAAATAACGCTAATGGAAACTCTTCACTGACTTGCGAAGAAGGCATTGCACACAATATTTCAAATTGTTAAGGAGGCTTTTCAGGCAGGATATTATTATATCCTTGCTGTGGATAGAGAAAAGAAGACTCAGATTATTCTCAGCTCGCCAAAATAGTAACCAAGCAAAGTTTTCAAATCCAGGACATTCTCATTCAAAAGCCTGTGTTTTTTTTTTGCTGGACTCCTTTGGCCTTCTACCACAAAGGATGTTCCCAGGGATAATGGAAACCTGCAGCAGAGACCAAATGTCAGTGGGAAGTCATTTTGGCACTGAGTGATACAGAGCCAGTTGTCTTAGGTACTAGGGGAAGGAGGGAACAGCATGTGAGGTGTATTTGATTATTTCTGTGACTATGGGTCTATAAGGTTACAGGATATATTGCTTAATTTTTACAACGAATAATCTACTAAGTGATAGATATTTTTGTCCACAAAACCAACAAGACTGCTCCATAAATTTGTATATTTATATATGCTTTATCTAATGCCATGCAAATGCAATGCGGAAAATACTGAGTGGCGAATGGGTGGCTGCCGTAAGGATGAGAACCCAGTAGTGTAGGCAGCTCCACTAGGGAGCAATAGACTATGACAAAACTCTACTGGACTTTGGACTGTCTGCATTTGGAGTGTTTACATTGTCATCCTGGCACATTTCTTTCTCCTTCTATTAAGTAAAAGTATAAGCTAAGGATCTGTAGAGATGGCCTGGCAGATGAGAAATCCTTTGGCTACATAGTCATTAAGACTAGAGTTTGGATTCTGGACCTCACGTAACAAGCTAGAAAAACTCAGAGGGTCAACGACAGGCTGGCCTCTGGGACTTGATGATTTCCAGAGTAACCAAGAAAACTGCAAGTCCCAGGTTCAGAGAAAGAACATGCCTCAAAAGTAGTAATTGGCGAAGAATAGAGGAATACACCTGCTATCCCTCTTCTGTTCTCCTTGTACACACATAGACAGGAGCATCTTCCCATGTACATACATGTCCATTCACACACACATATACACACACAAATAAAAAATAAATTAATTATGATTAGGGATGGATGGCAGTAGAAGAACCCATGCAGCAAGTTAGATAGCTGTATTACAGTGATTATAAAACGCTTGGGACTGAAGAACAGGAAAAGACAGAACCTTAAGGATAAGAAGCACCAATTATCAGTGCCTCCAGTATTTTATAAACACTGCAAATAGCATGCTGAAGACTCACGCACAGTGTGGTTCTTGTTGTGATAGACCATCAGGATCAACAGCTGCATAAATTATTAACATGGCGAGGTTTTTTTTTTTTTCTGAGTTGGCACAAGTCACACAGAAAGATTGATGTGCTAGTCTGGCAATGGCTCTGTTTCACACAGGAACATAATACACACTCCTGGAGATCTTTATTATATGAAGTGCTTTCCTTTCGGGAAAGAATTTTTTTAACCGATCCTCAGAGCTATTCAGAGAACCTATAAAACAGCTATTAAGGAGGTTCTGCAATGTTTTTAGGCATTAACGGAGAGGTTTCCTCTTCTGAATTCCCTACCATTGATGCAGAATCTGCAAGGTCAGTGGTATTTTCTGTGCTGTGAGTCTTGGCCCAGGAGGTTGGACCCAGCTTGTCTGATACATCCATTATAGCACAGACCTGGGTTCGTTGACTTCCCATGATTGCACTAAAGAAATGCTTTAATAATGCAGTGTTGTAAAATACTATTCCAAGATTTGTGACATTTGCTTATGCTGTGGAACATTTGTTTCAATGATGCAAAGATGTGTTGCATTCTTTCATGTTGCATTTGTTTAACTCTGTGAAGCTATGTTATTTTACCTGTCTTAAACACCCGATGGTCTAAAAAAAAGAGTTGAAGGGCCAATAGTAAGGAAGGAGAAAGGATAGACAGGACTGCCGGGCAGAGAGAAAAAAGGAGGAGAAAAAAATCTAGGAGGAGAAAAGAAGGAGTGAGAGAACAAGAAGAAAAGAAGGGGCCAGCCACCCAGCCACCCAGCCACCAAGCCACCCAGCCACCCAGCCACCCAGCCACCAGCCACCCAGCCACCCAGCCACCCAGCCACCCAGCCACCAGCCAACCACGAAGTAAGAAATACAGAAGTAAGAAGTAAATACAGAGGCCAAAGGTAGATGGGGTAATTTAAATGAAGAAAAACTGGCTAGAAACAAACCAAGCTGACGTCGGGCATATATAAGAAAGAATAAGACTGGTGTGTGATTTATTTGGGAGCTGGGTGGCACCCCTCTCCCCTAAAGAAGCCAAAAGAGTAAAAGACAATTGCAATGTGGAGCCATCTGTCTCCCCTCACAGCTGCTGCATAATGTCACAACCCATTAGTGAGGGTTTAGAATGGATGTGGTACAGTACACACTTAACTGCAAGAAAAAGAGCCGGCTATGGTATCGCCAATACATCCACTATGCATACAACTCCCAGGAATATGTAAATTTAGGAGCCTGTATGTTGGTTCTAATGCAGGTTTTCAGTACGTTTTTAATATTTTTTTTTAACAACTGCTTTAAAGCAACAATGGAATAAATGGAGTTTTCACATCTGATTAGCTGTACTAGGAGCAAATCTTCATCCTTTGAAAGCATATCTCATTCTAGAAAAGCATATCATTTGCTACAAACTATTTTTAAGCTCTATAAATCTTCCAAAGCAATATGTCTAAAATTCTTATTTATTTCAATGTTTTTTTTTTTCAAACAGAAACTAATTTATCCAACTCTCTAACCCCATCTAAACTTCTTTGTCTACATTGTTCTTTAGTCTTTGTTTGGCTTCAGGTTTGCTGAATTTATTTTGTGTACTATACCTGCCCAAAACCAGGGTGAAGTATGAACAACTTGGTAAATATCAGGATCTTTTATGAGTTTATAGTATTTTTGTTTGTTTGTTAAGATATAATTTTTCTGTGTAGCCTTGGCTGTCCTAGAATCATATATGGCCAGACTGATCTAGAATTTACAGAGAACCACCTCCCTCTGCCTCCCAAGTGTTGGGATGAAAGGTGTGAGCCATCACTGCCCAGCTATGAGTTTATAGTTTAAATTCCTATGTTGTGAAAACATTATCTGAAATAAAATTTATAGTTTTAAAGAAGGAATGCAAATAAGAGGGTGCTGGTGATTTTTGAGAATTATTGCCTTAGTCCCAAATAGTTATGTCAGTTACAGGTGTCTGTGAGATATTTATATTTTATAGAAAACAATGTGGAGAATAAGAACAACCTACATTAACTCAAAGTCTAACATGAGTCTTTTAGACTCTGGGATCCCACAGTTGGAGAGAATGCTGGCAAAGCAGGATGTGTTTGGAAGGAAGAGTTTCCTGTGCTAGGATAAAAAGACTGTCTCAGTGACATCTGAAACACGGTCTTGCATTTGGTACCTGTCTTTGGTTCTCTGTCTCCAGGCGTAGCCTGGCCTCCACACACCTCCGTGTCTCCAGGAAGGCCTGGCGCTGGGCGCGGTCCGACAGGTAACTGATGAAGATCCCAGCTGTGTTCATGCACATGAATAGCACCACCTGGGCCAGGACCTGTGAGACAATTCCAAACATCCTGGTTAGATGAGTCAAACAGCAGCTGCTCAGAGGCAAAGATCAAGATAAGTAAATATTTTAGAAGGAAGTCTTTTTTAGCAGCCGAAATGTCTTGGGTCACATTGGCCCAATGCTACTTTTCATTCTGATCTTGCATCAAAAGTCACTTTTCAGACAGACCTTTCTTGATGACTCAATTCAAAACTGCCGTTTTGTTCTCAAGTCTGAGCCTGGACTTTGATTAGAAACTCTAGATAAGAAAAGGTTGTGAGGTTCTCCACTTAACCACCTTACTTCATCATTATCTGAAATGTTGGGTCTTTAATAGGCTAGGGATAGATGAAGTTAAGAAACCAAAAAGGATCAGACAATGCATTCACTAGTAATGAATGTGCTGTGTTTTGATGT
>NC_022017.1:37770026-37786508 GCF_000317375.1 Microtus ochrogaster | reverse complement strand
TGTGTTCTGATGTCACTGCAGAGCATGCAGAATGTACTGTGTTCTGATGTCACTGCAAAGCATGCAGAATGTGCTGTGTTCTGATGTCCCTGCAGAGTGTGCAGAATGTGCTGTGTTCTGATGTCACCACAGAGCACGCATTCACTATTTATTAGTAAATGTGCTGTTTTTACTACTGCTCTAATGTTTTTTTGACAGAATCATGACTAGTCATCAACTCAAGGCAAAAATAAAACAAAACAACAACGAAACACCAGCACATAATGGCTAACACAAAGAAAGAATTCCCAAAAGGAGGCAGATATGATGACTCATGTCTATAATCCCAGCAGTCAGGAGGCTAAGGTAGAAGGATTGCTATAATTGGACTTTCCTTTGGATTGTCAACTCACAAATAACAACATGGAGACCTATTATTAATTATGAAAACTGAGCCTATAGCTTAGGCTTGTTCCTAATAGCTCTTAAAACTTAAATGAGCCCATTTCTATTCATCCATGTTTTATTTTTCTTTCATTCTCTATATTCAACTCTCTCCATGGCTTGTTGGTATCTCCTGAACACCTAAATTCCTCCTTCTCTTCCTTTCTTTTCTCCAAAATCCCACCTATACCTCCTGCATAGCCATTGGTCATTCTGCTTTTTATTACACCAATCATAGCAATATATTTTCACAGCATGTACAAATACCTCACAACAGACTGCTGCAAGTTTGAGGCTAGCCTGGGCTACTCTTTGAGACTGTATCTTAAAAATAAATAAACGAATGAATCATTAAATGAAGAGAACCTGTGAAGGAATCTAATATTTGGGATGTGGCTAAAAAAATGAACCTGGGGAATGCTAAGTAAGTATTCTACCATTGAAGTGCCCTCCTGGTTCCCAAAGTTATTAGATAAACCGTTTCCTGAAGGACGTATGCACGGAGTAGATAAAGAGTGATTGAATTGAGGATTAAGGATCAGAACTGAGATTGGGACTACAGATCAAGAGGCAAAGATTTTCATTTGATTTCAATTAATTTAGACATGTACAAAAACGCAACCAAATAAAAAACCCCACCAGTTCCAGATGATGATAAAGCTTACCAGTTACTCACAATTTCCCAAACACACTATAAAGGTATGAAGCCTAGAAAGAGCTGTATATCTCTCCCTCTCCTGAGATAAGATGATCAACAGAGACACCTGTTCTGACTGGAGCCAGATGCCAGAACTAGCAGCCAAAATTCACTGCAGTGCTTTTAACTGTTCAGTTAAAGACAAGGGCAAGTATGCTAGCGAGGAATGAAAAGACAGGGAGTAAGCAGAGAAGCAGAAAACGCATACAAATTCTGAATGGTGTTAAGGCAGCTCATAAGATAAGCATCAGGCGAAAATGCCTCTTGAGGAAAAAAAAAACACTTTTAAGGGCTTTAATAATGTGGGTGACAATAATGAAAATCCCAACATGCCTATGACTTAGATTGTCAAAGGAAAAGGAGTTGTGGCAGAAAAGTTGTTTAAAGAACCAATGTTTTTACCAATTTTTATGGAAGCAATTTCAGATTCAAGAAACTCAGTAAAGTCCATATAAGCTAAATGTGGACAAAATACGCCTGTACACATAAAAGGCCAAATGCTAAAAGCCAAAACCAATCTTGTAAACAGTTGTAGGACAAAATTAGACATTGGGGATCTAGTTTCCAATATCAGAATTATTTCCATATTAAATAGGAAGATGTAATCTATTTTATTGATGAGATGTTCCTAAATACACTTACATAAAAATTCTAAAATTTTCTAACAAAATTAAGTTAGTTGTGTTAAACAAATACTGTGTATTTTAAAAAAGAGTATTACTAGGGATAAGTGCATTCACTACATAAGAGAGAAGTATCCAATGTATCAGGAAAATGTAAATTCTGAATTTTAACACATTTAATAATATAGTCTCAAAATGTAATAAAATATGTGTAATTATTTATAGATCAGTATCATAGGGATCTATTTTATGAAGTTACTGTATCAAAAAAAAAAAAGACATGGTAACACATGCATTTAACCCCAGCACTCAGGAGTCAGAGATAGGCAGACCTCTGTGAGTTCAAGGCCAGCCTGGTCTACAAGAGCTAGTTCCAGGATGGCTAGGGCTGTTACACAGAGAAATCCCATCTCAAAAAAACCAAAACAAATAAAAATAAATAATACAAATATAAAATAAAATAATTAAAAAGCTTGAGCTAATTCTTTCAATTAATTATTGTTAAATGGAGTATAGTATCAAAGAATTAGGTAGCTGAAGTTCTTCACAGAAAAACATTGAAAACTGCAGACACATCTTAAGAGAAGCTAACCTCTTCAGATTTTAAAGAACTGCCATCAAACAAACCCAGTGAATGACTGCTGTCGTGGTTTGAATGAGAATGGGCTCCCACAAATTCAGTTATTTAAATCCATTGTCCCAGTTGGCAGCTCTGTTTGAGTAGACTACAGAGGTAGGGCTTTTCTAGAAGCAATATGTCACTGATGGTAGGCTTTTGAGGTTTCGAAAGTCTTGTGCCATCCCTAGGTCACTCTTTCTGCCTCCTGTGTGTGACCGTAGAGGCAGTCCTCAGCTCTCAGTGTTCGGCTCCAGCTGCCATGTCTGTCACCTGTTGCTTTGTGCTCTCCACGGGACCCTAAAGCTCTGGAACCATAAACCCAAATAGGCCCTAATGTTCTATCACAGCAACAGAAAAATAACTGATATAGCTATAATGCCATCAAGTGACAAAGCAATGTACTAAGAGTAATCATAAAATACCATGTGCTTAAAATTAAAAACAATATACAAAATCTATATATCATGTTGATCTAAGAATACATCATAATCTTGTAATGAAAAATGATGGCTGGGGGACAGTGAAAATATCACAGAACAAAACTAGTAGTACTGTTAAACTAGTAGAACAAAACTACTAGTTAGTAGTTAAAAAGAGGTTGAAGATGGATGTGCTGGCCACTTAAACATAAAGAATTATCAAAATCATATCAAACCAAATAAAACAAAGTAAGCCCCAGAATAAACACAAGGTATATATAAGGAAAAAGCAATACAATAGGAACAAGCAATGAAATAAAAAAAGGATAAAGTCTAAAGGACCAATAAACTTGATTGCTTCTTTTCTGCCAAGGACAGTAAAACAGAAACACTTCTTTGCAAGTTGAGTAAAGAGAAAAAGTATAAAAGATCAGTATTAAGGATTAAAAAACCAGGAAATTAAAGGCTTTGAGAAATTTAATAAATAATAATGCTAATTATGGAGTCTATTGTGAGAAGATCTCAAATATAATTAAGATGTTTCTGAAAGTGCGTCGTTTCTGAAGTTGAATCAAAAAAAGAGGGGAAAATTAAATACGTATAACCATAATTAAAACTCTTCCCACAAGGGAGTCTACAAACTCTGATAGGTTCATCAGATAACTATGAAACAATTGTGAGATAAAAATTCTAAACATTTTATCTATTCCAAAGAATAGAAGTAATGAAGGTTCCCCAACTCAGTTTATGAGGCTGTCTTATTTTGGAGAGATCTGGCATTGAACTTGCAATTCTCTTGCCTTAGTCTTCTGAGTGCTGGGATTGCAGATGTATGTCACGGTGTCTCCCTTGGACTAGTATAATGTTGATAAGCTGAAAATATTAGTTAAGATACAGCGGTTTCAATTTTGTACATAATCATGAGTAGGTGAATTTTCAGACATAATAACAACAAATAATTGAAGCTGTAAATATATAGAAAAGATAACTTGACTAAACTGAGGTTTTATTTTCTAAGAATTTGTGGATAATTTAACATTATTAAATCTGATATATTCACACATACATAAATATCTCATAAAACTCATAAAAAAGCATGGGTAAAACTCAATAGTTTTTTTATAGATGAATTTCTCAGAACAGAAAACCAACTTTTCTAACCACAAAGTGGAATATTAGAGTCAACAGAAACACAAACACTTGAAGCAATATGGCATTCAGTAAAAGGTTGAAAGTGTTTGATTAATGGTTTGAAAATCATTTATTAACATATTATAACTACATGTTATCACTACAATACCATTCTCACGTCCTGGCCACTCTGAGGAAACAAACCAACACGCCCACTGGAATTCCTTAAGTTCACGAGACGTTTCGAAAGGAAGAGCATTAGAAGAATCATGCCATTGCTATTTTCAAATGAGAGGACGACAGGTGTGAAAATTCCTGCAGTCTCTGCAGTAAAATTGTTCGATAAGGAAGAGTTTCACAAGGGTGCCAAGTCAAAATAAAATTGATTGCACTCCCGTACTGTGGAATGATCTTTTTGTACAGTGTGAATGTGTATTACTCTCATTGGTTAATAAAGAGTTGACTGGCTTATAACTGGGCAGGTAGAGGTTAGGTGGGACTTGTGAGCAAAAAGAGAGCATGAGGAAGAAAGCAGGTGGAGAGAAACAAGATGAACCTGCTGTGTTGAAAAAAGGTACCACCCTGTGGCAGAGTGTAGATAAGAAATATGGTTTAGTATAAGTTGTAAAAGCTAGTTAGTTACAAGCCTAAGCTATTGGCTGAGCATTTATAATTAGTATGAAGTCCCTGTGCATTTATTGGAGAGCTTGTGGTCCCCATGAAAAACTGTGCACATTCCTATCCACTCATGGACCAATAATGCAGAAAATGAAGAGCCACAGTACCATGGATGAGTGTCTATAAGTCAAGACTAAACTTGTATAGTGATACCCAAGTCCAGATTAGGTATGGACCAAGATATACAAGCCTGACAATTACTTTTCTTCCTTTTTTTATACGTATGTGCATGGTGTGTGTGTGTGTGCATGCTTGCAGATGTGTATTTGCATGCATAATGTGTAAATGAGCATGCATACATGTTCATATATAAAGGGAAATACTAGTTGACATTAGGAATCTTCTTTGGTCACACTCCACATTTTTTGTTCAAGGCAGAGCCTCTTACCTGAAGCCAGAGCTACCTGATATGTGATGTGGGAGTGTCATATATCAATCTGTTGATTTCATTGGTTAAGCAATAAAGAAACTGCTTTGGCCCTCATAGGTTAAAACATAGGTGGGAGGAGTAAACAGAACAGAAGGCTGGGAGAAAGAAGCTGAGTCAGTGAGTCGCCATGATTCTCCCACTCCAGGCAGACGCAGGTTAAGATCATTCCTGGTAAGCCAGCTCGTGGGCTACAGCAGATTATTAGAAATGGGCTAGTCCAGGTGCGAGAGCTAACCTAGAAGAGGCTAGATAGAAATGGGCCAAGTGGTGTTTAAAAGTATACAGTTTCTGTGTAATTATTTCGGGGCATAAGCTAGAGCTAGCCATGTGGTCGGCCAGGTGCCGGGGACATAGCCCCGCCGCTCCTATTACTACAGATATGGCTAGTCTGGCTGGCCAGCTTGTGCCTTGGATACCATGTCTGTGTTCTCAGTGAAGGGTTTATTGGTAGTGAAGGGTTTATTTAAAAGTATAGCTAGTATACTTATTATACTATACCAGCATCTACATGGATTCTGATACTCCCTAATGTTTTTTCCTTTTTTGGACTTTTCTATGGGAACCCACATGTGACTCAGTTTCCATCTGGAGTCAATTCTGAGTTAAAAGTCATTTGAGTTTAAGCCTGCCTGCATTGTTCCTTCTACTTTCGGGCACCTCTCATGAGATTTATTGTCTTGCTGATTCCTCTTACTTGCCAGTTTCTAGTTTTATTATAGTTTCCCACTTTATCATAGTCAGATTTCCCTGACATTTGTGATTCTTGCAGCCTATGTGTTCATCACTAATTGTAATTACATACTTATTTGCTTGCCTGATTGGCTGATGTTTATAAGCCACACTGGATTGTTTTACTCCCACAATACAGATGTGATAGTTGCTCAGCTTGACTGATACCCACTGCCTTGCACAGTACTTTACTGCTTGACAATGAGTCTATGAATTGTTCTGTATTTCTATGTGCTAAGTATTTGATGAATGGCCACATCAATTAATGAATAATTTCCTTATGTACCACTAATCATCATTTACAAGATATGGGTGAATGATGATGGTTTGGAAGTAACAGTGATAAATGTAAAGACATCAAACAATATCCCTAACAAATGCTAATATAGCAAATGTGCTAGACGGTGAGTGAATTTAGAAGAGCTTTGAAGGAGCCATTTCAGTAAAGGAATGCTATCATTAGCTATATAAATACTATTCAACTTGCTTTGCAGTTTAAAAAATATTGCACTAAACATGCCATGTGCTATTCTCATGAATGATTTTATGAATATCAAATACATTTTTCTACAAAAGTGACTACAGTGGGTCTTGACCAACCACAGTAACAAATGCCTTTATGTTATAATACTTAAAATTGTACCAATAGAGATATTCAATTGAAAATTACTGGAAAAATGAAAGTACATGTTATAGACATACATGATCAAAATCATACTGGGCTTGCATATGATATGCATATGTCAAAGAGGAAAGATGTTGCTAAAAGATTAAATGGTCAGCTATTGGGGGAAAATTCATCGAGTGAGTAACCTATGGTTATGTAGCAAAACTAATGCCAGTAGGTTTGAGTTAAGTGTGAAATGAGACTTTAGATGGGGAAAATAAGATAGACAGGAACATTTTCAGTAAAGGAAAATGCAAGAAGAAAAGAATAGAGTCCACAGGCAAGCCATCCTCCACAGGCCCTCAGCGTCTGGATGTCATTGATCTTACAAATAATTTTGTTATCATGTAATCTAATCTGTCTAATGCTATCTAATAAGAATCTAAGAATATCTAAATCATTCAATTATTATTATGCTACTGTGATGAGGTAAATGCTACTTTTTAGTGGCTATGGCATTTGGGGGTGGCATTTTAAGGAGTGGCCCGTTAGTGCTTTTTCTGAGTGCTGTCTCAGATTTGTTGTATTTTGTGATCTATCCAACTACACAGCTCAACCCGGGCTCCTGCTCTCTCACTGTATCTTTAAGGCACCTCTTACTCAGAGCTAGTATGCCAAACATTAGATGTTGAAGAAATACCATGAATCAATATTTTATTTACCCTTACGTATCTATAAACTTTACTTACCTCTACTAATGTGTCCATTCATGATTATTTATGGAGCAAGAGCTATGACTGTGAAAAAGTTTTCCTTTTCTTTTTTCTCACCTGTATGAATTGTGATATGGGTTCGTGTATGTATGCCTGTGCATATGTGTGTGGATGCATGTTGGTATGCACATGCGTTTGTATAGGTATGGAGGCCCTGGTTACCTTTATGAGTCTTTCTTGATGGTATTCCATTTATTTATTGAAGCAGGGTATCTCACTTGAACCCAGAACTTGCTGATGTGAATACAGTTAACCAGCCTCTCCAACTTGCTTCTGGGATTTTCTATCTCTGTTTCTGATGTCCTGGAATTACAGATGGGCTACCAAGTCTACCTAACAGTTGTATAGACTCTGGGGATCTGAACTCTGGTCCTCACTCTAACCACAGTGATGGCTCAGATCTGACACAATCTTATGAATTAGTAGTATTCAAAGAAGATAGAGCCCTTTATAGGAACAGGACACAGTTAACAAGGAAGCCAAAAAATAATACATAGTGGTCACAGTGCTTTTCATAATAAAACACTATGTAAAAGAATAGGGCAGCCGGGCGGTGGTGGCGGACGCCTTTAATCCCAGCACTCAGGAGGCAGAGGCAGGCGGGTCTCTGGAAGTTCGTGGCCAGCCTGGTCTACAAGAGCTAGTTCCGGGACAGGCAGCAAAGCTACAGAGAAACCCTGTCTCGAAAAAAACAAAAAAAAAAAAAACAAAAAAAAAAAAAAACAATAGGGCATAATGAAGAAGATAGTGGCGTTGCTAACTTCTACGAAGTTAGAAAAGGTTCTACAATAAGAAAACATTTGAGGACCAATGGGATTACTGAGTACATAAAGGCACTTGCACCCAATCCTGACACCCTGAGTTTGATCATCAGGACTCACAGGGTGGGAGAAGAAAAACCATTTCCAAGAAGTTGTCTTCTGACCTCCTTATGCACATCACGACATGCATTTGATCTGTAAATTAATCAATCGATGAATAGAAAAGAGTATTGAGCAGAGGAGAAAGGAAAAGCTGGTTATGAGGATGCTGGGGAAGGACATTTCAAGAAGGAAGAACAGAGTGGGAAAAGGCTCTGAGAAACAGAATCTCATTATGCAGCACAAGGTAGACCTGCTAGAGGGGAAAGTTGAGGGACTCTCTTTCAGGCGAACTCTGAAAGGTCATAACTTGACAGAACAGTTAGGGCCTGAGACATGCTAATACCAATAACCTTTCTCTCCTAAGGGTTGGAATGCCTGAGAGCTCTGAACAGTGGAAAATGTGGCTTATTTATATGTTCAAGGTCGCAATACCTGGGAATAGATTGCAGTATAAAAGGATGGAGCCAGAGAGACAAGCTAGATTTATCTTTCAAAAGCCGCATGGAGGAACGATTCTTGGCTTAGTCCTGAGTGAGTGTGGGGGATAATTGGAGATATTGAAATGTGGCTGAATTTTTTTCATATATATCAAAGGAACAGGCCTCACCCATGGGTCTTTGTGTGGATTATGGGAAAACGGAAGGAGACAAAGCTGATGCCAGTCATAGGAATTACTCTGCTTGGAATCTCCTGGGGAATTGAAGATGCAGATCTCTGACAGGTGTTCTGGTCCCTAATTTGGAAAGCTTCCAAGTCAATCTGCCAGGACAGCCTCCCAGGTTGAACGACTGGAATCTACTTTCCATAAATGAACTGAAGATTAGCTTGGCAGATTTCTGGTCTCCTTTGCATACATTCATCAAATGTATCCTAAAGTCTGAATTCTCCAGGGACCGAGACTGTATCCACTGAGGCTCCATGTCTTAGCCCTGAGCCCACTTTGCCTGAGTTCTGTAAGCATGTATTGCATCTCATACCCTCATTTGAGAAGATACCAATTGCCCACCTCTTTGGTCTAGATTTCTAATTACTGGTAATAGGTCATCAGTCACTTTGATGTGAAAAGCCTTCCATAAATTCATCCAAATATGGACCCTCTCTTCCCTTTGACTAGTTCATTTCTCCAACCACAGGAACTAGAAATAATCTCCAGGAAGCTGGGTACCTCACATCCTTTCTGGGATGGCAGCCACAGTGTGGGCCATTTGGAAGAGACTCAGAATCATCTGTACCACTTGATCTAAATGTTGTCATTCAAGAAAGATCCACTGATGTCCAGCGTTAAATGGGTAATGGTTAAAACCCTGTCCTCTAGGGTTGGCGAAGAGAAGGGGTAGCCCTAGGGATCTCTCAGACTTTTCTTTTCTCTGCACTCAAAAGTTGTGTTTGCTGGTGCCCTGGATTCTTGTTGCAGTAGACACTTTGCACAGAACATCTTGAGTTTAAGCTTCCCATTCACAGCAGATAAGAAACAATTCCACGAAAGTGTTCTGAGTCTATGAAAAGTAGATGACAGCTGAGTTTGTCCCCCATGTTAGCTTTACTTAAGAGCTTTAGAAATGGAATAACAAAAAGACATGTGGCAAATTGGTGTTGTTGAACTTGCTTTTGGGTGTTTTCCAATATATTCTTGTATGGATTTTGCACCATCATTTGTCCTGTGACAACGAAGGAAGTGAGTGGCAGAGGTGAGGATTGCATCCTGGTGACAGGGAACACAGCCTGAGCCTGTAGCTGTGATGCTCTACCAGCCCACCTCAGAGCCTCTACCGCATCCACACAGACAAGATCTACTTCGTCAACACGCCGAGCATCAGTGTCCTCAGGTCACGCTGTACTATTCCTGTGCTCATTTTTGTAATGCATTCTTGTGTGTGTATTTGTGTGCAAATGTGTGTGTGTAGGAAATGTGCATGTGTGTGCATGAATGCATTTGTATGTGCATGTATTTGTGTGCAAATGTGTGTGTAGGAAATGTGCATGTGTGTGCACGTATGCATTTGTATGTGCGTGTATTTGTGCGCAAGTGTGTGGGGGGAGTGTTCATGTGTGTGTGTGTGTGTGTGTGTGTACTTGTGTAGGCTAGAAGACAACCTTGGCTGTTGCTCTGCAGATGCTGTCTCCTTAACTGTGATAGTGTTTCTTATTTTATCATTGCCCTGGAGCTTTCCAAGTAGGCTAAGCTGGATGGTCAACCAGTCAGTGCATTCCAGGGATCTGCCTGTCTCTGTGTTTTTATTTTTATTTTTTCCCCACTGGTGTTACAATCCTGTACTATCATGGTGAGTTTTATTTTTATTTTTGCTTTTTGAGCATAGGCTGTGTATGTGTGTGTGTGGGGGGGGCTAAACTTAGTTTCTAATGTATAAATTGAACTATCACACTAACCCTGTGGCTTAACTCTTGAAGCTGATGAAAGGGAGGGGTGCATGTTGCACAGCCCAGAAGAAAGAACTGACTTCCCAGTGGCTCTAAGAAATTAGAAATAAGCGGATGAAGGCAGGGAAAGGGCTCGTGAGCATGGCTGAGGATTGGTTATATTTCATTTCAGATATTCATGCAGCATTTCAGGGTGAACTAAGCCCTGTGCCTGTCAGAAGTTTCATTTTTATCTCTTCTCACAAAAGCATCCCCAGGAACATTGTATCATCTACATTTAGGGTAAGACAAGGGTCTGAGAGCAACTGGCTCTTAGGAAAACAGCTCAGGACATTCAGGAGCCATGGTCACCACCTGGGTTCTCCAAACCCAGTCTTGTGGGAGAAGATGCCCACATCCAGGCCTTGCTGCTAATGGGCTCAAGTCCTCATGGAGATGCTCACAGGACCATTACCAGAGATACCTCAGACAGAGGCAGTGCTACGGAAGGGGAACATGAAGTATGAACGGGGATGTGTAAAAGTGGAAATCCAGTGGTGGTGACAGTCTCCACACTCTCCTGGGATGTTCAGACTCTGGGCATTAGGGGAGGTTGAGGTGGGGATTCTTTCAAAGCAAGTGAATCAGCTCCCACTCATAACTTTGTAGCTGCCAGATGCTGGAGTGTCGGGAATACACATCTGGTTTACAAGCTTAAGCTTGACTATGCCCCGTCTAGGTAAACTTAGGCAAGGCACTTTGTCCCTTTGAGCCTCAACTTTCTCATAGGAGTGACAGGAGACAACATTTGACTCTAAGAAGCAGAGATGCCGAGTGGAGAGCAGATGCTCAATGTGTCAGTCAGTTTTCTGGTGGCAAATTGCTGACAGAAATGACTTCAAGTAAGGACAGATGGCTTTGGGCTCATAGTTTTAGAGCTGTCAGCCCACAGTCTGTCCCCATAGATTCTCACCCATTGTGAAACAACATTATTGCTCCAGAATGTGTAAAATTGGAGGCTTCTCACATGCCAGGGGCATGCAAGGGTTTGGAAGAGACTGGGAAGCAGGTATAATCTTCAAATTCATTCCCCCAGTGACAAACTTCACGAGGCTGGGCTCCACTTTCTAAAGGTTCCATAGCATCTCAGGTAATGACACTATCTGGAGACTAAACTCTCAGCATGTGGGCCAGTAGGAAGCCCTTCATATCCATACCATATAACCCATAACTTTGCATATTGTTGTGTAGCAATTTCCTTCAAGATTGAAACATTCTGTACTGCTGGCAAGCCCCTTAAGCTAGAAGGGAAACTGTAGGAAGTTAAGGCCTACCAGGCTGACAAACAAGCCAACCCAGAGTCTGCCTGGTGGTGTCAGAGATCCTGATTGTGCCTAGCCAATGAGGTGCGACCATGTGATGTCAACAGATTGGAATGACTAGGAGATGCTCCGGAGGGTATATAAGATTCCCCTTGTTGCTAAATAAATGAATCTGACTCCCACCAGCAGTAAAACAACTCAAAATAGCTTCAGGAAGTCCCCAAAACTGACCAGATTCACTTGGCCCCTCCCTCCCAAGAGTAAACCATGGAGTATTCCTCTATACTGTGTGAATATGTGATTGGGTTAATAAAGAAGCTGACTGGCCAATAGCTGGATAGGTAGAGGTTAGGTAAAACTTGCAGAAAAAAAGAGGGAATGAGGAAGAAGAGAAGGAGGAGTCTTTCAGAATTGGCGGGGGGAGATGCAGAGAGAAAGAGGTGTATTTGTCATACTGGGAAAAGGTATCAAGCCACGAGGCAGATCATAGACAAGAAATATGGGTTAATTTAAAATGTAAGAGATAGCTAGCAACAAGCCTGATGTATTAGGCGAGCATTTATAATTACTATTAAGCCTCCTTGTTGTTATTTGGGAGCAGCTGCTGAGACACAGAAGTGCCCATCTACGGTAAACAATAAAGACTGCTTAGAGTTTCTCTCAGAGGAACTAAGCTACAAAGAAGACACTGAACCAGACAAGTGCTTGGAAGAAGCAGAGACGTGCCAAACTGACTATAAGAGGTTTAGATCAAGTGAGTCACTTAGGGAGGACACTGTTCAACCTTTTGAGTCACCTGCAGGCCGTGCAGTGTGCTCCAGGTTCCCAGCTTTTGGGATTTGTCACCCAGTGGGGATAGATTTTTCTGATACATCTGTCTTTGAGGTGTTTCTATTCCTGTAAGTAACCCTCCTCCACATTCCCGACTAACACCAGAAAACTCATTGGTTCACCCGTTGGACTTTGGTGGTATCCATACTTTTGTATGTCATGAACTCCCTATCCGGTGTAAATACACTTGTGTGGTATATGTCCTCAGGAAACGTCTAGTCCTAAGCCATTTTCTAGCCCTAAAATTGTCATGTTTTATAGATACAAAATAATTGCATATTTACATATACAATGTGGTACTTTGAAATACATAATTAGCACGTTAGCATGATTAGAATATTCATTATGTCGAACTTTTATCGTCTCTTTGTGGTAAGAATATTTAACATTTTCCCTTTTAGATATTTTAAATCAAACAACATATGGTCATTATAGTTGCCTTACGGGGCAATCAAACATCAGAAGTTACTTCTCCTATCTAACATTGCATCCACTGGCTAGTGTCTCCCCAAATTTGTCTTTTCATTGCTCTCAACCTCTGGTGACACCAGTCTTCTACTCTGAACTGTTGAGATAAAGTCTTTCAAAAGTCTACCCGAGTGATGTGAAGTGGCAGTTATCTTTCCTCCATGTTTATCCATATCCTTGTAAATGACAAGACTTCAGCCGTCTTTTATGTTGTGAAAATAGTTTACCTTTTCTGTGTCCCCTGTTCTGTTCATGGACTCTTAGGTTCTTTCTGTATCTTGACTACTCCGAATAACACCGCGATAAGCATGCAGGCACGGATGCCTCTTCATCGTGATTAGTTGCTTTCCCCGGGTGTAGAAGCACTATTGGGATTTCTCGATTTCCTGCCAGTTCTGCTTGCTCTCATTTATTGAGAAGCATCCACACTGTTTCCCATCGTGGCTAGACTAGTTCACCTTCCCACAAACAGTGTTTATTACCTCCTGTCTTCTTGTTAACAGTTGCTCTTACTGGAGAGAAGTAGGATCTGTTGGTGGCTTTGAATTCTCTTTTCCCAGGGAGATACCCCTAGTTATGATTGTTTCCTTTGTGTCTTCTGCCACCGTTGAACTTGATCAAGCAAGTGGCATGACCACATTTTTTTTTATTTCAGGAAATCAGTTGAGGTATAGCATGAGGAGTGGTCCTGACCATGACTAAATGCTTTGAGGAGTCAGGGAATAAAGAGGAGGGAGTGAGTGTGTAAGAGGATCTGCAGGAGTCTGCAGAGACCAGGGAGGAGGATAATGTCCCTGACAGCATCCTCTCCTGGGGCTGTGGACTCTCCCTCCAGCTGTCGGTTATGTGGCCATGCTTCCTGCCTGCACTTTGTGATTTGGATAAGGAATTATAAATAACACATAATGAAGTCTGAAAGGTTCCTGAACTTTAAAGAAGCAAGAAAAATCATAGAAAACAGAAGAAAAGATAAGGCATGCTGGACTAATAATAATGAACCATGGGAACATCTTGAGCTCAAAGACTAACATCCAGGTAGGTGGCAAAAATGGAAAGATGTAGTCTTTTCCAAAGATATCACACAAACACAGATATAGATATAAACACACACACACACACACAAATAGATTAAAAAAGTAGGAATAGTAGATTTTCTTAAATATGGAGTTTTTAAAAGCTATAATAGTCAGGGGAAATAAAATTGGTAAAGACTGAAAAAAATAGGAAGGCTAGTGGTGGAGAAGAAATAAAGGGTATAAACAAATCTTTAGAAAATAGACCAGGTGAAAAATGAAGTTGATAATTTTTACATGAGATATTTAATAGGCCATAGTACAAATCGAAAACCATTAACGTGTTATAAGTATATGTGCCATTATGTTCAGAGAGGTAAACATAGCAGTGGCTGAGTATTCCAAGAGTGTCTCCAGACTGGGAGCTCAGAGAGCCCTTCCAGCCTCCTGATAAGCTATCTTGAGGTTGTTTACACACCCAGACACGTTTTAGACATTGTACTTTGAATTTTTCAAATACTACTTTAACGGATGATCTGTGTTTAAATAATGGTAAGCTATTACCTCATAAATGCTAAATAACTGCTCAATGTCATAGACCTAGCAAGTGGCACTAGGATGACCAAATTACCTATGCTTGCTGCAGCTTTGCTTCCAATCCTGAAAAGGGAACTCTCATTCCTGATCTCATGCATGGGCCCACCAGCCACAGGATAGTAAATCAGGCTCTGGGAAGCTGGCAACCTAAGAATGACATACATATTTTTAAAGAATTGAGAAGGAAGGAGAAGAAAAAGCAGGGAAGGAGGAGAAGCAGAAGATGAACAGGAGAATAGAGGGGAAAATAACTATGTGTTTAGGAAAGCCTAAAATAATGACTGATTTGTTCATGAAATATTTGAAAAAGAAACCCCAAAATCAAAAACCAAACACTTATTGACCCCTGGCCCTCAGCACCTCTGACACTCTGGAATGACAGCAGAGGAAGAAGGTGGGGCTGGGCCAACTGTGGTGTATGTCTGTGTGTTTCATGGATCAAGCAAAGGAAACAGGATATACAATGCCTACTTGTAAAGAATTGTAAGTAGACTGGACCATCAGTTTTCAACTCAGGGATCAGGGATCCAAAGGTGCCATGGAGAGAGTGAGTGAGGGGAAGGCTGCTGATGGCCATGTTTATTTAATGCTGCTGAGAATCCAGCTGTGATAAGAACCAAAACCAGACTGACTTCAGCCATGCCCAGGTCACTCGATACCATAACACTGGTGCTAGCTGGATTCACGTCCCCTAGAGTCCATTTGAAATGAATTTGAACAGGAGGCTTTAGGAGTATTGTAGGAATTCCTAAGAAACTAGTCAACAGTTGGGAAACAATAAGCGATTAAAGATACTGAGTTAATTATTTTCTATCTTTATCTCTTAGCCTGGCCATGGTGAGTTTTATGGTGATGGCTGTACGCTGGTTAAGAAGGAAACTTGAATATGGGCAAATTATGGGAAGACTTGCTGGAATGGCTAGAGTGGATCTTATTTGGCACACTTCAGAGAGATAAGGTTCAGCGAAGCAAAGTAGTCAGACAAAAGATGATGTATTTAGAGCAAGAATAGAAATAGAGAAGAAAAATTATCTGGAACCTTCCTTTTAACGACCTCTTAAGCCTCATCCTTTATCTTTTTGCTTTCCCCAGACTCACCTCTCCCTCACCTTCCTTTCTTGTTGAAACCACA
Organism: Microtus ochrogaster; assembly: GCF_000317375.1. Lineage (NCBI taxonomy): Eukaryota > Metazoa > Chordata > Mammalia > Rodentia > Cricetidae > Microtus > Microtus ochrogaster. Next base: position 37,770,795 of record NC_022017.1, on the reverse strand, counting down.
CTATTGTCTTGGCATGGGCTCTTCAGAGCTCCTTCCACTATCTGTCCTGTAAGAACCTACTCACCTAATGGAGGTCAAGATCCAACTGGGTCAACCGTTTGTTCCTCCTCATCTCATAGACACCATCTGTGCAGAGCCCTGTCACTGTCTGACATGCTACTAACTAGCCCTGGGCTATGTATGATGGCCTTTCTACCTCTAGAGCTTTGCATGATGCTTGCATTTCTCTGGCTTCCTGTTCATCCATACTCATGTACAAACTGAGTGCTTGCTGTAGGGTGGACAGTGTGCTAGGGTTATCAGTGGGTGAGCAAAATAAACCCGGACCGCTCCCTCTTGCAGCTTGAAGGCTAATCATGCTGCAGACTTTGAAATATGTGTGTTGACGGAGTGAACTAGCTTGGTTGAGGGAATGAAAGGGAGTCTGTGGTTTCTGGTGGACACCGAATGGGGAAGAAGGAAGACGTATGTTCTCTTTGCAATTCTTTCTCAATTGCCTAGGGTGCTTCGATGACTGAGAATTTTTAGAGAACGAGAGTCAGAATGCAATCTTGACTTTCCTTATCACAATCTATTTCAACTTTAATGCAAGCACTGGCTGGTTGTCTGTAACCAATGTGCCAGGTGGGATCCCTTGATGTGAGGACACAGAACAGATTTTTATCCTTCTGGAGTTTATATTCCTATGAATTAGGGTAAGAGGGAGAGAGAGAGAGAGAGAGAGAGAGAGAGAGAGAGAGAGAGAGAGAGAGAGAGAGAGCGCCTCTGT
>NC_022017.1:37749196-37769651 GCF_000317375.1 Microtus ochrogaster | reverse complement strand
CTCTCTCTCTCTCTCTCTCTCTCTCTCTCTCTCTCTCTCTCTCTCTCATTTTTTGACACGAGGTTTTTTACTCTACCTAGAGGAGATCACCATTTCCTTGATCCTGGCTTGGAAGTGAGGCCCCTGAATCCCCCTGTTTTTGCCCTTCCGCCAGGTGTTCACTGTCAAGCCTGGCTTTTTTACATGGTTGCTAGGCATCCAAGTTAGCATCTTTGCTTAGCCCCCACTTTACCCACTGAACCCGTCTCCAGTCTCCAGGCCCTCTTTTGATTCTTTTCTTCCCTCCCCATGCACTTTCTGGCTTCGAGTTACTTAGGGTAACTTGAAGTTAGCTGGATCAGTTTACTGGCTATTCACTTCCTCTAGGATTTGCCTTTCTGTGCCCCGTTCTGTACTCCCCAAACTGATTCCTCTGGGTTGGATTTGTCAGGTGTCTTCACCCTCAACTTCCATGTGATTTCTGCCTAGTGCAGGAGGAAGATAGGGGAATCTGGAGAAGAGACAGAGATGAAGGGAAGAAGGGAGAGGAGGAGGAGGAGGGGGAAAGAAGGAGATTCATTTATTCTACAGTTTTGAGTAATGACTATGTTCTTCTAAAGTGCTGAAATTCTTATCGAGATCTGCTAATACCACCCACACCCTTGCCTCTTCAAGTTCCTAGAGCAGAAGGTTTCCTTATGGCTCAGGGGTGGGTAGCTAATCAAGATGTGTGCCTGGAATCTTATCTCAGTCTTTGCCTGAGCTCACATAATTTACCCCTTCAAATGGCTATTTCCTGATGGAACCCCGGAAGCCACACTACAAGCCCTCTAACATCTCCAGACCTTTGGACATTTAATTCCTTTCCCTTGAATGGTCCACTATCGAGAAGCATGCATGTACACACACACACACACACACACACACACACACACACACACACACACACACCTACATTCCAGGACTTGATATGGAGTTAAAAAATTCTTTGAAACTCTTCCTTGGTAGTCCCCATTTATGTGCTGTCTGGCTTCGGAGCATGCTCTTACTACATTGCCTCAGGGCTTCTACCAGTTTTGGGGTCTCATCTGTGAATTTGGGGGGCAGTGGTTGCTGTCTGCCACTGCTAGGTCTCTGTACTTGACATGCAGTGGTCAGTCAGTAAATTTGTGTTGACAGTTGTCTGGAGGAGCAGCTGGCATATCTGGTGAGAGAGTCACTGAAGAGGCACAAGTGACCTCTGCATGCCTATCACTGTAAGGAAGGTTGTTTCCTAAGGGAAAGTCATATGTCTTATCAAGAGACTGCATTTCTGGGCAGTGAGGATTTTCCAGGTTCATTCACTCTAGCAACCATGAGAGTTTCCCCTATAACTTGCTCCTACTAATGAAGAGCCCATTAATCCAAAGGGTTTCAGTAAATATGGTCCTTAGGCTTAAACATTTGCTTATGGGACATGAATTTTTTGAGAAGCTTGCATTTTTATATTACCAAAGCCCTTGGTAACAGATAAATCATTTTTCTGTGTCACTAAGTACTGGGGTCAGTGTTGGAAAATAAGGAAACAAATTCAAGACAAAACAAGTAACAACAATAGGTTCTTTTCAACCCCACTTGGGTCACCATGATGTCAAATGGTGAAACTTCAAAATGAATCACCCCCAAAACACTGTAATCATGTCCCCAGAAAGGTGAGTGCCAAGGCCAAATGACAGATCTTTCCAGAGGCATTTTGCTCCAATATAGCATCTTAGTCTCTTGTGATACTGATAATTTAGAACATATTGTGATTCCTGTTTACAATGAATAAATACATGAGATTCGTTATATGAAACCAAAAATAAAATGAGAAACTTACAGAGTCTAAAAGAGATTAAATTGAAAATGAGAAGCCATGCCCAGGAAACAGCAGCGACATAACAACAAATAGGCATCAGAAAACAAGACACTTCCCTTGCAGAAATGCCTTTACTGTGCTGATTGATTAGCTGTATCAGCTAAGAAAGAACACATGTTACTAAATAGCTATTAGGAATATTAGTGGCTCAGACAGGAAATCAGAGCCCTTTATACACAATGCCAGAATGGCGTACATGGATTTTATTATGCAAGCTCACAAGTGCCAGGTCTTTCAGCTTCGCAGACCTATTTGTAAGGTAAAGAAAAGGGGCTGTTTTCCTACCACGGAACTCTAGTAGTATCTGGAGATGTCTCTGGTTATTGCCATTGGGATGGGGAGGTGTGCTGCTGGCATTTAGTGGTGCAGGAGGACAGCAATGTTATGTAGTGCAAGACAGTCTCGCTTCCTCCAATAGAGATTCACTTGACTCAAAACACCAGTAACTGGAGACTAAGAAACCCCCTCTGTCAGCTTAGCAGCTGTATAACAAATGGCAGAGTATAACAAATACTCAAGGTATTATCACCAGATTGCTGGGAACACATTTTGAAAACCTTAGTTTTCAAAATTTCTTTAGATCCAGAATATAGTGACTCTATTTTAAACATTTCAGCATTCATTATGATGGTGTGTGTATGTGTGTGTGTGTGTGTGTGTGTGTGTGTGTGGTGTGTATGGTGTGTGTAGTGTGATGTGTGTGTTTGTGGTGTGGTGTGTATGTTTGTGGTGTGGTGATGTGCAGTGTGTGCGGTGTATGTGTGTGTGTATGTTGTATATGTATGTGTGGTTTGTGATGTGTGGTGAATGCATGTGTATGGTGTGTTATGTGTGTATGGTATGTTATGTATATGTGGTATGTTGAGTGTGTTTATGTGTTTGGGGGAGGGGACAGAGGTCAATCTTAGGTATTATTCCTCAAGAGCCATCCTCTTGGTTATTTGAGAGACTGCCTCTTAGTTGTTAGCTAGAGTGACTAGCCTCCCAGCTCCAGGGATCTGCCTCTTTTCACTGAGTCAGCACCAGGGTTGCTGGAATGCCTGACCTTTAGGTCGTTCAGAGAAATGAACTCAGATTCTAGTGTTTGCTGCATAGGCACTTTACAACTGAGCTATCTACAAGCTCAGCCCTCATCCCCACAATTCTGATCTTGCCATATGGGGTTATTTTCTTTGTGTAACTGTGATTTTAAATCTATTTTTGACTTGCATCCTAGCTATACAAACATCATGAGAACAAAGTTTTTTATCTTTCTTCTAGCAACTCAAGTCTGAGAAGGAAGACAGACAACGGGACATGAAATCAGGATACAGTGGTTGAATATGATTGTGAAGTCACATGAAGGATAACCATATGCGGTGTGAGAACAGTTACTATCACTTAACATCTTCCAAAGCATTACAAAAAGCCAATGACATGAGTGCTATTGTTGTTATGAGAGTCACCATAGATGTTGTTCAACCAGAATGATTTTGACAGTGATAATTCTTTTAAGGTTCAAAGCATATGATATCTGGTTATGATAATCTACATTTTATGTGTAAGGAAAATAAGGTAAAACATACTAAGTCCCCAGCTCAGGATATCTCCTATATAGGTGAAAGTACAAGGATTGCAAGTCATTCATTCGGGTTCCAGACTCCAATTCTGGAAGTACTAACTACAATGTTCTATAAAAATAGTGGAAAGCAATAGAATCCACAGAGATTATGGAATCCAAGGAAGTTTCCTGGAAAGGATAGAGTTGAAGCTCAAACATGACTAATGAGTATGAGTTAGGAAATCTAGAGATAGAGGTCTAGTGTTTTGAAAGACAGTGTATAGAATAGAAAGAATTGCAAGAACATTTGGCAGGGTATAAAACACTAGCTGCGTAGCAAGAAAGATTTAACTTTGGAGAGGCTGGCAATGGATACGACAGCTGGGAAAGGCTGAGGAGGTTACCAGCTCCACCAATTTCTCTATAACACACTGTGCTTATCCTATTATGTCTCTCAGTGTATGGCCTTCTTGTCTTAAATGGATTAAAAAAAAACAGTTGAAAGTTCTAATTTGTTCCATAATTGTACTTCACAATGGAGTAGGAGGTTCACCTGATTTAAAAATCCTTTCTTCAATGTGATTGCGTCCACTCTTCACATTCAGAAAATTTGTACTTCATTATATTAGGACTCACAAACATATCCCCAAACATAGATATTATTCCCAAAGTCTACCTACGCGCATACATATTGACACAGTTAGCTTTAGGAGCTCTGTTTTCTTTCTACAAGCTTTACACAAAACAGCTGTTATTTTTCAAGGAGAACCAAGATTCAGGTCCAGACAAGGTGTGTCATATTTGCATAAGGCATGTAAAGGAAGACTGTTTCTTTGAACTTGTTCTATGAGGTGGAAAATTGTAACACAGTGGAATTTTCATACATATACATTTAGAATTAAATTAACATATCTATATATAAAATTGACCTATAAAAAGAAATATATACATAAATTTTAAATTTTATTTATATAAACAAAATGTATAATTGACCTATATATTAAAAAATAGATAAATTTTATATAAAGTATGTATATACTTGTATATGTATTTGTCATATGTATATATACATATACATACATATATATGCATACACATACACATATATATACACACACACATATATGTACATATTCATACATAAGACAAATTTTGGATTGAGAGGCAAGGAGAGATATAAAGAAAAGACTTGCATGGATAAAGCATCCCAAACAATGCTGACTGCTCGGAGCTTTTGGCACAGTGTGAAAATGATGATCCAATAATCTTTCACAGCCTGTGACCTCCAAAGGTGGAGGACTCACTTTCATTGTTTCAGTGTACCACCCAGCATAAAGGTGCTTCTTTCCCACAGGTTATGGACATGAAATGTAAGATAACTGCTTTATTGGGAGCATATTGGACTTGTTGAAACAGGATACAACCATTTATTGGTTTTTTTTGCAGGCATTTTCTTTTAAAAAACAACAACAACAACTGGATTCAGTTCTTTAAAAACGAACCCCAGTGAAGCAGTGATTTCCAAGGCAAAGTAGGTTTCACTCAAAAAGAGGGGCAAAGTGTGTGTGTCAAAGTCCTATTATGACATATGTAGCTATGGGAAAATGTAGAAATGAGAGGAGAGAGGAAGCCACTGGAAAACCCACAATCCTTAGTTGTCTCTAATCTTTGCTAGGTGCACACAGTTCCTAGCAGTGTACTTAGCAATAGGCACTGCATATTGAATGTTTTTTGGCTAAAAAAGAAGGAATGAGTGACCCCTGGGTAACTTCTGTCAGAAAACAATCCATTGCCTCTTCTGAGAAGCCTTGTCTTGTGGACACAGGGACGTTTTCAGCCTTGCTTGGAAAATGAAGTCTATAAATATTCGTAGTCAGGCAAATCGGATATGTTTTGAAGACCAAAGTGGACATTGATTCAATTCTCTTTCCTTTTTATCCAGGAGCTGTCAGACATTGCATCTAAAGTGCTTTATGGATGGGGCAGGAGGGAGCAAAGGGCTCCCTGAGACTGAGCCTTGTGTGTATTCCTCCTCTGTCAGATGGATCCTGAACAGGTCACGGGCAGGGCACTGAAGAAACCTCTGTATTTGCTGACATATAATCCCCTGAAATACAAGGGGTTTCTGGGGATCTGTTTTAGCTACCTCTGAGGTAGCTTTTTGTCTAAAGTTAATTGTAATTAATCTAAGCATGGAGATGAGGGTATAGGTCGGGGGTATTTTGGTGTTGTTTTGGGGAAGAGAGTGGTTTGAAAGGATACCACAGGCAATGTTAGTATTGTTAGGCTATACAAAGAGACCTTTATAAAACACAGCAGAAAGAAGAAACAGCATATAGATGCAGGGTTTCTCAACTCCATCATTTATTCCAGCCCACAGGCTGATACAGGAGCACTCTGGTAAAGGTGCTTGAGGAAAGCCATTCCTCTCTGAAAGTGGGGCTCTCCTCCACATACAGTAAAGACTTTAAATCAAAAACCTCTACGAAGTTCTGTGTCTTCCCAGTGCGTGGAATGGTTGAGTTTGGAGAGTGATGTGGGACATCCTTCTGTATATGTTGTGTGTATGAGTGTGTATGTCTTTTTATATAAAGTTGTAAGTATATGCATATTAAGCCACATAATGATGGACAATGCACAGAGAGTCTAGATTATGTATATTATTGTGTTTTCTGAATTTTTTAACTGCAGAGAAACATTTGATACTGGGAGCATTTGAGACCATGAAGAAAACCACAGCAGAGTTCCAAAGAAAGTGAAATTTCCTCTTGAGATGTCTGTTTCCCAAGACTCCACTTACAATGATTTGCACAACAGAAGTACATTTTCCTTGTTTCTCCCTCCTCTCTGGGGGGTAGATGGCCCTGTCATTGAAGGTGGCCGTAGCAGCTTCTGAGGAAGTTTTTGGAGCTAGCATGAAGGGTGTGTGGTGTAATATGATGGTTACTATGCAATTTTTTATTGGCTAATTGATTTTGAAGAAACATTTGATTCATCATTAGTTACTAAGTTAAAAATAGCAACTTATCAAGCACTTGTTTTTTTGAATGTAGCTTTTTCAAGTGTGTGTGTGTGTGTGTGTGTGTGTGTGTGTGTCTGTGCATGTCTGTGTGTCTGTGCCCACAGGTGTGTACATGTGTGTCAGAGGACAATCTTGGGTATCATCCCCATGAATTCTGTTCACCTCTCTTGAGACAGGCTCTCCTCTGGCCTGAAACTCATCAATTAGACTGTCCTGGCTAGGCAATGATGCCCAAATACCTTCCTGTCTCTACATCTTCAGTACTATGTTTATAAAAATACACCGTTGCTTCCGTCAGTTTCACATGAGTGCTAGGAACCAAACTCAAGACCTCACACTCAATAGACAGACACGTTAGATACTGACTTAACCATCCCAGGCCCAAGTTTGTTTTCATTTTTTACTTAAAATGTATCTGTTATCTAGGACAGAGAAAGTCCAGCAGGCAGCAAGGATTGGAGCTTTAACCAAGTCAGGAAATTTTGACTTTCATGTAGACATCTACAGTAGCTTCCCTTTTTCTTTACAGAAGAAATAATCTTATTGTTGCAAAGGGATATTATATTGACCTAATAGAGGTCAAAAGGTAGTTTCCTAGGTCCATATTGAATACCTGGGCTCATAAACAAGCTAACATCAGATGAAGTAACTCTACACATTTTCTCAACTGTATTGTTTTCCAGCGTGAGAGGGATAGAGTAATGTCCCAGCTTTTTCTGATGGATATAGAAAGTAGAGTGGTTTTAGAAAGGACATACTAGCTAAGGATAAACTTTGGCTTCCATCTATGGCAGGAACTAAACATTAGCCAATTTGCCAACAAGGGTTTAGCATATCTATGCCTTTTCAAGTTTACTCATTCTCATTCAATGTTCCAATCAAATAAAATGTTCTTCCAAAATTTAAGTGCACAGCACTTATGAGTAAGTGCAAACCAACTTGGCCCATAACACTGAGCAATGTACCTTGTGACACATTCAGTAGTAAAAATATAATGGAAGCTGGGAACATAAAATGTCTTCAGCCGATGATGACTCATACCCAACACCCTCCTGTTCACAATATTGAAAAGAAATATGTCTATTTTATATTTAAATCTAAATTTTGCCACTTAACACAACTATGCTTATTTTCCCAATGTTTAGAATGTAGAGTAATTAATGACTACCTACCAGGACTGCCACAGGGTGAAACAAAGACAAACCTAGAAAAGTCTCCCCACTGTGCCTGCCACCTTAGCCTGCTGGCTTACAGGTCTGTTTCTGACATTTGGATCCCAGCTCTGGCTTTTTCTAGTGTGGAAAGATTTAATCTTGTTAATTTCTCTGAGCCTCGGGCTCTTCATATGTTAACAGTGATGCTACTGGTCCTACTTCACAGGTTTTTGTGATTAAGTGAGGTAATTACTTAGCATCCTGACAGATACTGAGTATCCAGGACATGCTAGCTGCTGCTATCAATGTTCATTTCTTTCTCTCCGATTCTTCAGTGTGGGATTATGTGACATAATTCTTCTTGATTTCATAGCTATTGTGACAGTGTCATTCATTGTACAGATTAGAACACTATATCAGTGAAAAAGGTGACAGACATAAATCTGCAGTGTCCTAGGCACACGCTCAGGTGTCAGCACACATTACTAATCAAGGAATGGGACAGTCATATAAATCTTTAAACCTGGGAAAAGGATTTGTGAAGGGTACTCTGTTAAACTCAGCAAGGTAGGCAGAACTCTAGGCTAGGGATAAGTTAGTCAAATGAAATAGACTACACCCTTTCTTATGAGGACACAGAAAATAAAGAATAAAGTGGTCTGTCTCACTTTCTCTGCACTGGGGAAATTATGCTGTGAAGCTTGTCTATTTAAGAACGAGGGAAAATGTCAGGACAAGTGTTCGTGGAAATGTATTTCCTTATTCGTCCCTCAATAAACAGAACAGTACTTTCCCTTGCACCTGCTATGTGTCAAGTTCTGCTGTAGGCACAGTAATTTGTTCATTGTTTCTGATTGCTGTACCTATCTTCTCTGTAAGAAAAGAAGGTAAGTAATTTTAACAGTAGACTAAGTTAATAAGGAGAGGAAGAGGAGGCTGGGTAGGGATGCACATGAGGGAGAAGTCACAGAGTAAGTTTGTTAAGGTAGGTTTCCCCACAGGGTGGATGACTCTCAAGCAAGATCTTGAGGGAATCTCTTGGATCTATGTAGGAAAGAGATTTGAGCAGTGCAGATAGTAAGCCTGTGTAAGAGCAGACTGCTGTGTTTAAGAATTTTATGGGAAGAAGACTGGAGCATATCAATGATGGAGATAATAGCATGAACTGGACAGAAGAGGTTACAGGACAGAGGAGGATCCTAAGGACCACTTTGGCAATACTTATTTCAAAAAAATCAGAATAAAACAGACAACTGCAGTACTTTTAGAGAAAAGAGGGTCCTGGCTTCATTCAGTCCATGAGGTATGGCTCAGAAAGCCATTGGTCCACGTGCTAGAGTTTGCAAAATAGGGAGTACCAGGTGGCTTTCTTTAGACCTCCTTCCGAAGCTCCTCAGACCAAAAGACAAATACCAGAGATTTTGGTACCAAGGCTCCTGCTTTGATTAACACAAGCTTGGGTGACCCTAAGGATTCTCTCCAGCTTGGAACATCTGTTCTGCTAAAGTCAGAGAAGATAGGAATCTGAACCAGGTGATTAGAACCACTCCAAGTGAGATTGCTGACTCCCACACTGAGTCCCTTTTCTCCAGATAAATGCCTTGGCTTTGAATTAAGATTTTTTTACATCTGTTTACACACTCATTTATTTATTAATGTGGTGTGTATAATTTGGGGAAGTTAGTTCTCTCCTTTCACCACGTGGATCCAGGAATCAAACTCAGGCTATCAGGCTAGGCAGCAGGTACCTTCACCTGCTGAGCCATCTCAGCAGCTCATAGCTTTTGAATTTATGCACGGGGGATAATGTTTTCACAGCTGCTTTTTATTAGTGGGCAGAAGAAAAGCTGGAAAGTCAGTGGTGAGCACACTCACACGTGTGCACACACCACACATACACACATACACACACAGACACACATATTTACATTAACACACACACACACATGCTGGAATATGCAGGGGCAACACCAGAGAGTGTCCAGGAGAGCCAGCCATTGGAGCATTGGTGATTTTCCTGTTTTAATCCTGTAGCCAATTATTTGTTCTTCAGAGTTACTAAAATGGTGAGCATGAAGTTTGCCATGTAAGAAGATTAAAAACCCTACTAGGAACACTGGACTGAGCTCCCAAGGTCCCAATGAGGAGCAGAAGGAGGGAGAACATGAGCAAAGAAGTCGGAACCACGAGGGGTGCACCCACCCATTGAGACAGTGGAGCTGATCTATTGGGAGCTCACCAAGGCCAGCTGGACTGTGACTGAAAAAGCATGGGATAAAACTGGACTCTCTGAACATGGCGAACAATGAGGGCTGATGAGAAGCCAAGGACAATGGCACGGGGTTTTGATCCTACGTAATGTGCTGGCTTTGTGGGAGCCTAGCCAGTTTGGATGTTCACTTTCCTAGATATGGACGGAGGGGGGAGGACCTAGGACTTAACACAGGGCAGGGAACCCTGACTGCTCTTTGGACTGGAGAGGGAGAGGGAGAGGAGTGGGGGGAGGGGGAGAAGGGTGGGAGGAGGGGGAGGGAAATGGGAGGCTGGGAGGAGGTGGAAACTTGGTTTTTTTTTCTCCTTTTCTCAAAAAAAAAAATAAAAGCAATAAAAGTGAAAAAAAAAACCCTATTAGGAGATGAACAAGGTATACTTGTAAACGGTTTCAGGGTTCATTAGAAACCTTCCAGTGAATTGGGGGAGATAATTCATTTAGAAAAGTGTTTGTCTTAGGAGTTTAAAGACCCAGGTTTAATCCCTAAATCTCCATCTAGAAAAGATCAGCTGTGGTGGTATGCTCCCTTAATCAAGGTGCTGGGGAAGTAGAGATCCCTGGGGCTTGATGGCTAACTAGTCTAGCCTCTTTGGGGGGTAAATTTCAGGCTAGCAAGAGACCTGTGTCAACAACAAAGTTGGTTAATACTTAAGGAATGTTACCTGAGTTTGTCCTCTGCCTCTCTTATGCACATATGTACACATGCACACATGCACATAGGCAAGCAGGGATGGGCACACATGCACACAAACAGACACCACTCTCCAGACCATTGTTTCCTTGTTTGGCAAAAAAATTAAGGCCAGTAATTTCCTTATATATGCCACCTTGTATGAGAAAGTATACATTGCATTATAAATGTCAGAGATGTGGTTTGTGGGTCTGAATGCTCTGATGTGTGGCTCTCACGGAGTGCATGTTGATTCTAGGGGGAGAAGTGGGCTCTGAAATACATGTTCTACTTCAATATTTAATCAAAATAGTGACTCAATGTAATTCCAACACTGTCTCCTTTAGCTATTAATATTTTGAAAGGTCAAAAAGAACGTGCAAAGAAAGAAAAGTAGTTCAAAAAAATAAAAAGAAAAGAGAGGGGAGGAAAACCCTTTTAGTAAAATGTACCAAGCATCTTAGAGGGTGAGATTGATGTGTCTTCCAGCGTTTGGTTGAGTGACTTGGCCATATCATTTAAAGATATCAAATACATACATTTTCATTAATTGGGCTCTTTTCTAGTACTTTGCCCAGAGTCTTAATGTCAGCTTCTCAGTGGCTGGTCATTTTAACCTCCCTAGTGGCTCTATTTATTCTTTCAATAAAAACCCACTGAGCATCTGTGTGCTGGGAATTGTTCTCAGAACTGGAGATCAGTCAATAAATTAGAGACAAAGTCCAAACCATCACAAACTTCCATTGCAAGATGAATAAAGTCAAATAGCAACTATTTGGGGGAATTTCCTGCATCAACTCTGTTTATTCTCACGTTGCTTAAAAAAAATAAAACACATTATAATTTCCCCCATTTAACTGAGGCTTGTGGAAGCTGAATATCTTGCTAGATTTATGTGTCTTGGTGTCAGGATCCAAAGTCAACCAAATTGATATTGAACTATGTGATATCATTCATTTTGCCAACCTCCCTTTTCTATTTGGGGTAAAGTGTAGGAGGGCAATTTCCTGAAGATTAAAAAGTAGTGAAGTTATGGATACGAAAGTATTATTTCTCTAGCAGTGGAGATCTATCTTTATAGCTACCCAGTTTTTCAATACTTCTAAATGCTGTCTTCTCTGGCTCCTCCTAGGTGAAGTATTTTGTGGGGATCTCAGCCTGAATTGACATGCCTTACATCTCAAATACTACAGAAATGTTGGTGCCACTGAAGACAGAAATGTCTTCAATGCCTAATCCTGTATGAGCATCAAATTCTTCTTCATGAAGACACAAAATGTTGGACTCTTATTTGCTATACCAATCTTACTAAGAGCCAGCATCAGACGTAAAAGCAGTAAGACAAGAATAATCATGTTTAATAGGATAGATGCTTGTTTACTTCTTAAACGATTTCTTCTATTTAAAGATGGAAACCAAAAGTACTGTTACAGGACATGAGCTATTAAAAGAAGGGTATAACCCTGGCACAATAATCTTGTGTGGGATTCTTGAAGTTACAGTTTGGCAGATTCACGAGGTCATCTTACTTTGGTGCAATTCTTACTGAGCTGCTGCTACTTACTGAAAATGTCTTATCTGCAAATTTTAGCTTTCCCTTGCATTTGAACTAGGGCAAAACACCAGAAATTTGGTAGGAGCACTACCTGAATCCCGATCCAACCTAGATTTATTTTAATTTCCTGGACATTAAAATTCTTTAGCCAGGTCAGTGTTGTGGACTACACTTCTATCCCTACCAGAACAATTTGGGTTTAAGGCCTGCTTGAGAAACATATGAGAGTTCACACACACGCGCGCGCACACACACACACACACACACACACACACACACACACGGTCGGTTCTGAACAATGGCCTTTGGTATTCTCATTCATTTTTCCTTAAATAATTGTCAAACATGGAATACTGATAATATTTTGGTGAATAAATAAACCAGATGCACTGTATTCATTGTACTTACTCTATGAGAGTGAAGTCAGACAAACAGGAAGGGAGAGGAGGGAAAGAGAAAAGAAGAGAGATGAGGAGAGAAGAAGGAAGGAGAAAGAAGTAGGAGGAGGAACACCGAAGCAGGGTCAATAAATAGTAGTAACAACAGAAGAAAGAAGAGGAGAAAGGAAAGGGGTTATAAGAAAAAGAAATAATAAGAGGAGGGGAAAGGAGATGGAGGATGCTGTGGAGGAAGAGGTTTCTGAGGAAGGAAAGAAGTTTTAGAAAGTATTATCAAACTGTGACATAAGAGAAGACATCCCCGAGAAGCTGTTCTCCTTGGGAACGCAGCCAGCTGAGGAGCAGAGGAGGGGAGGAGTGTTTCTGATGATCTGAATGAAACATTGTGATTGAGGAAGGAGATCATGATGATGGATGGTGCCATCTGAAGGAGCTAGAGCCAAATGTAAGCTGTGCACCCCAGGAAAAAAACTCTTGTGTGTAGGAACAATGAGAAGTCAATGGTGTTTACCTGAATACCCTAACATGGTAAATTGGAAGGGAGAAAGAGTAGGTACAGAGAAGCTGCTGTGATTCAAATCTTTTTTTTTTTTTTTTTTTTTTTTTTTTTTACCAGAGCAGAAGGATCAGAGATCAAGTTAAGCAAGGGAAAGTTTGCAGACACAACAGACTAATCATAGAGACAGCAAAGGAGATGTAATGGGGAATATTCTTTAAGGTTTCTGACTTGGGACCATTGCATGAGTAGAACAGAGAATATTGGGATCACAAAATCAGGCCCAGAAGAAACAAGCTTGAGGAAACAGCCTGATGTAACATATTCCATCTCTCTGAGATGCAGGCTGTTCTTTGGACTTCTCTTTACATTCTGATTGTGGTACACCTAACCAATTATTGGTGACTCCTAGAAGAGTCCCAGAACCATGAGCTTCAAATTGGAAAAGATGATTTAAAATTTATTTTATTCAAACCATCCTCTTATGCACCAAATCCTTGGCTAGAAGCATCTGGCGTCTGCTGAGCACCTCCAGGGATGAGTTTTTAATCTCACAAAGCCTGGTGAGCTTTCAAAGATTTATAAATAGGAAGGCCTTCATTGCTTCCCCTGGGAAATAGTCCCACATGTCTCCAGTCACTACTGCTGCCTTGCACTTATTCTAGTGAAATAAATTATACATCAGATGACACAACATCTGATCTTGTTCTTTCTGGTCCCCAATTCTCACATACATAGAAAAAAAAGTCCCTAAACACCCAGAACATGAAAATGACTGTTTACTGTATTTGTCTTAGACATCAGATACTCAAAAATATGACAGAAGACATGATTTGTCTCAGAGACTGACTGATGATCATTCAGGAAATACACTGCAATTACACATTGTAGCAATTATTGATTAGAAATTCTATTTACGGTCTGGAGAGATGGCTCAGTGGTTAAGAGCACTGTCTGCTCTTCCAGAGGTCCTGAGTTCAATTCCCAGCAACCACATGGTGGCTCCAAACCATCTGTAATGAGATCTGGCGCCCTCCTCTGGCGTGTGGTTATACATGGAGGCAGAAAGTTGTATATATAATAAATAAATGTATCTTTAAAAAAAAGAGAGAGAGGGCTGGAGAGATGGCTCAGTGGTTAAGAGCATTGTCTGTTCTTCCAAAGGTGCTGAGTTCAATTCCCGGCAACCACATGGTGGCTCACAACCATCTGTAATGAGGTCTGGTGCCCTCTTCTGGCCTGCAGTCATACACACAGACAGAATATTGTGTACATAATAAATAAATAAATATTTTAAAAAAAGAAATTCTATTTACATGTTAGCAATAGAGAATTAAAATAAAATGGGCAACATAAAGCATGAGTATAATTTGTACCAGTTAAAAATTCCTAGTTCACTGTAACTGTCCACATGGGAAAACCCAGGATTTAGAAAATTAAGGCCAGAGGATAACCAGTCACAGGGCAGCCTGTGCTACACAGTGAGTCTGTTGCCAATCTTAACTTTGTCTCACACATTCACGCACGCACACGTGTGTACTTGAACAAAACAAAAAGTAGGAATCTCTAGTCCATGGCTCATAGAATGGTCTAAAGGTATCAACAGTTTCCCAATACTCATATTTCTTCGTCATCAAGTTTCATCTGTATGGCTTCCAGCTCTCTTCATGATCTATGACAGTCAATGGATGTTTGGGGGGTACTTACGGAACTTTTAGGTCATAGTTTATAGCCTTTGCTTTCTGTGTATAGATGGAAATGTGATCTCTCCCTTCTTGCTTCAGCTGCCTGCTGTCATGCCTTCCCTTTTGCTATGGACTCTCTCTCTCGAACCGGAAATCAAAATGTACTCTTTTGTACACTTTTTGTACACTTTTGCTCGTGGTGTTTTATTGCAGGAACAGAAGGCAACTAATATACCACCGGTGCTCAGAATCAAGAAGAAACATTTTCCACTTTGATACTTACCAACCAATGGCAACAACAGCATTGAAGAGTCATTGTTAGATGTAAGTATGATCTACCTTCTTCTATTTTTAAGAACAATGAAGATAAATCTTTAGTGGAAACTATCTAGAAGGAATTTTCTTAAGAAATGGTTCTCAAATGTCACAAACTAGAAATTTAGTGATCCTTGGTGGGTCATGGACGGGAAGATGGCAGATGGCAAGGAATGAGGCAGCAGGGCCTTCCTTTCTTCACACAGCACTGTAGTACCCTTTAATCAGTGTAGTGCTTGACTTAGTTTGCCAGTAAATCTTCTGCTTTTCTAAATCTTCCTTTATTCATACCATTTATTGAGGTATTTCTTTCTTATGGGTTTTTCTCTGATTTTATTAAGAATATATTACTTTTCCATACATAGGTTTGTTTGATTTTGGGATGGATCTGCAGTTTGACATATATCCATGCAGACAAGAAAGGTCTAATGAAGCAAGCTTTATTATCTGATTTTTTTTTTCCACTGTGCTTAAACACAGTGACTCTAAACTGATGACCAGCCAGAGCTTTTGTGAAGCATATTAAATAGAAACTTGTACCAGAAGTGCTTTGCATAAGGAAGGAATTCTATGTGTAGATCCCAAGGAAGACACATCAGCCATAAACGAGAACAAAATAATCTCTCTCTCTCTCTCTCTCTCTCTCTCTCTCTCTCTCTCTCTCTCTCTCAAGAACTTTCTATATACATGACAAAGGAGGAGTCCTCATGACTGGTATTTATGTTGTGCATGAGAGGAAGTGAAGCCCATGTTGGTTATCTTCTCACTCTGAGGTATATCCCATGCTTCCAGTGTGCATCCGTCTCGCCATTGGTGGCTAGGGATGGCACAGCCATTCTGTTTCTTTCATCTACCACTGACGTGATTAACAGATGGATTCATCCTATGAACCATTGTTCGGTGTTTGGCAGCATTTTATGGCAACCACCCAGCAAAGCAGCCTGCTGCTATATGCCACACCAAACTTGCTTTGTTAATGGAGTAATTTCATCACTCAGCTCTTGGTCCCTGTTGTTTATTAGGTTCAAAACCTTTCTTATTCATTTATAGAAAGAGACGTTGGCAAGAGGAATCTAATTTTCTTCTGGATATAGGTGAAAGAACTAGGCTACCGCAAGATGAAGTGAGTTCCTCAAAGCCACTTTGTCTGTTTCCTGGGGGGCTACAGACAAATAAAGCTCAACGGAAACCACACTCCCAAGATATGGATATTCAGGATGAGTAAAAGGCAGATCAATCATTGTTGAGTAAGGTTGACATTAAAAGACTTGTTGATCACAGCTAACACACATTTTGAAAAAGCCAGCTAGGCGATCCTGACAAGTGTCACAGAGTCACTAATTAGATATTCAAAAGAAACTGTCTCCTGTCCATTAAATATCACAGGCATCCAGGTCTTCAGAAGAAATCCAGTGGCTAAAATTACACATGGTTTTACCACACTGTTAATGTCACTCAGCCACCAGTAGAATTATGTAACACGAGCGGTCGGACTCTCCCACATCAGAATTAAGTATTACAAACCATATTCTTAAGATTTTTCTCTCTCTCAGTATTTATTCAATCAGCACTGGAAATGGGAAACTGGATTGGAGCCTCTCATCTCCCTGCACTTGAGGGACATGATATCACTCTTCGGAGCTCAATATCCTCATCTGTAAAATGGGAAGAAGCAAGAACACGGCTGATATGACTGCTCAAGCATTCGTTCACAAAGAAGTCAAATGAAGAGTGAGTTCTAAAGACACAAGAGAAAGCATTAGATAAGGTCACAGAGACTTGATAGTGATTCAGGTGCCACTTTGACTCCGTGACATTTACAGCCCAACCGTGAAGGCATATGTGGGGATCAGAAGTGTGGCAAACGAGGCAGACCATATAAACAGGGAGAGTATTATATAGCTTCAGTCTTAGCTCAGAGGATCCCTTTATATCCACTCTATACCAAACCTTTTAGGCCTGATGGAAATTTTGGCTGGAAAGCACCAAAGCCATTTCTTTGGCCAAAGTCACTGAGAAAAACCCAGACCAAAAATAGGTTGAGAGTTTGTGGTTTCATTGTTTCAAATAATCTCTTTACATAGCCATTGTTGCGGTTTCTCTCTGGCTGAGATGGCTTGGGTAGACCCCAGAAGCTTATGCAACGTCAGTAGTCACCTTGAAGGAGACAAGGATAAAGTCTATACTTCATAAATAGAAGAGGCAAGAAGGCTTTATACTCACTGATTGCTCACCACTTGGAGACATGAGCCCATCCTCCAGAATGGACTATCTATCTACCAATGGGCCAGGAAGGCTCACCAAAGAACATGGGGAAATTTTAACTCTGAGCTTATTCTCATTGTCTTACTTTCTAATGGGCAGTAGAAAAGGGAGCTACATGGATAATCTTTCATAGATCTAAAAACAAAGTCGTTTCTTATAAACATTTTTTTGTTTTTTTTTTTTCCCCTAAAAACTGGTCTAGTTGATGTGTAACCTGATTTTTACACAATAGAATTTAAGTTAAAAAAAAAAAGAAAAAAAGAAGAAGAGTAATTTTCCATGCTCAGGGAAGGACTTTTTTGTTCAGTGACTTCCCCTTAAGAGTAAGGCAGAGCATCCCTTTGCTTGTCGAATACTGGAACTCAGGGTGAAGGAGGGGGACAATGCTTCTCAGCACACACACAGTGAGCACGCACCAGAAAGGCTTCTACTGTTGGGGTGCCAAGCCAAGAAAGGGTTTGTGAATGTACACGAACCAACAGACTGGTGTGGATCCCAGAACTCAGAGCCAGAATACTAAAGAACAGAAGACAAAGGAGAGTACAGCCTATCTCTGAGTATTTGAATTCTACTTTGAATGGATGGACGTGGCACATTCAGAACTTCCAGGGAGTCCTGTTGGTGAGATTTCATGGATGTCACTTTTGACGTTCCTATGGGATGAGGTCTAACAGCAAACTCTTTGTTCCTCCATCTTTTACACTCTTTCTGGCCCCTCTGTCACACTGATCCCTGAGCTTTATAGATGGAAATGTTTTGTGCGGTCCATTGGAACTAGGCTCCATACCTGCACTTGACTGGGTCTCGGTATGCTCTCTTTCTGTTGCGATAAGAAGTTTCCTCAATGAAGCGAGAGGACTACACTTACCAGTAGGTAGAAGGGCAAGTATTTAGAATACAGTTAAGGATTGTGCTGGTTTAGTAATGAAGTGTTTGTAGAGAACAAGGAGTTGAAGTGTATGAGAGAACTGGAAGGAGGAAAGGGGGGGGAAAACGAAGTAATTATAATCTCAACATGTAAAAGAGTGGTAAGTGTGTAAAAAAGCTTTCTGGGATGGACAAATACCCACAAATGATTCTGTTCTATAACGTTTATTTTAATGAAATGATCTCATTAGTTCTTTGCTTTTTTTCTTATATTATTTAATAACTTATTGAGTATATGACTAGTAAAAACAGCTTTGGCTTGTTGGACAAAGCACATCACAGGGTAATTTCGGATGTTCTGAATAGAGGAACTGGCTTCTGCCGTTGGCTCCTTATGCCTTGCTGGTGTCTGTGTGAGAATTGCGAGGGGGAGGATTAGAAGGAAGGAGATAGTCAGGCCACAACCATTCATTCCACTAATTTAAAAGAATGGCATTCAGAGCTGACCTTGTGCCAAATGCTATGCCAGGTGACACAAAGATAATATGACCCAGTGGTTGTGCTCAAGAGCCTGATAGTCTGGTGGTCACATGGGAAAGTGATGGTTTTGTTGTGACAGGTGGAGATTCAGGGTATAGCAATGTTTCAAGAAAGAAACCTGAGCCTTGTTGAACTTCCAGTCTGCCTTCCTTGTGTGGGGAGGATTATCTGGGCTCCCAGAGGGGCACCTCAGTTTTCATTGAGAGGCTAAATGAACAGAACTGCAGGCCTTCCTGACCTTACCTTGTTGGGAGCTGTGAACCCCCCAGATCCTGAATTTCTGGTAAACAACTTGTAATGCTTGCAGCTGCTCTGAGCTGGAGACTCTGAGCACGATACCCTCAGAAGTTCCTGATGGCAGGAGAGTGGTTTCTGGTGGATTTGGCTGGGGCATGGCTATCAGTTAAAGATCTCTATATACGCGGCTCTGGTACACAGTAAGGGACCATTCCTGTTTCAAGGATGACCTGTGTCCCAATCTGTGTGTCTTTGTGTCTTTCAATCTCCAGCCCCTTGCCTGGCTCACGAACTGTATGGTAGCACACAGAGCATGGATGGGCATGGTGCGTTACACTATCTGACATAGGCTAGCCTCTTCCACCTGCTTGCAGGTCACAAGACTTGGGATGAATTCAGCTTGTGATAGACAAGGTGATGCAGGAATAACTGACCTCAGTCCTCCTCACGACCCTTCGCATAAACTTCATTAAGAAGGAAGATCTGCAGTGACCTCTTTTTTTCTAGAGTTTGAACTTTTCTTTGCTAGTTCCTATCAGAAAGGTTTCAGGATTGTGAGAGTTGAAGTCAACAGCAGCCAAAATCTGTGTATGATAAAATATTTGTTGAACCTTCTGCCCTGGATGCATTTTGAGCACCAAGGACAAACTCCCCCCCTTTACTGGAGTCACAAACTCCCTGTCCAAATCCATTCAAATATCAGGTCCATTAAAGCCTAACCTGGTCAGTTTAGTACCCAGCAGATCTGCAGCACCTAGAATCTGCTAGGATGTGAACAGATGTTTAATAAATAGTTTGCCTACTAAATATCCATTCTCCCATTCTTCCTGTTTTTGTGAAGCAGCAAAATCTAATCATTTTCATCATTTCTTGCTGATGTAGTAGTCATGTGTCACAAATTTGGTCCCTCAAATATAAACAAGTTGATGCTTTGTTAGGCACAGGTCCCAGAGGAACACTCAAAAGGAGAGCAGATTCAGTTAGGGCTCCTGCCCTTCCTCCATTGCCCCCCTTTTTTTTCTGAATGCAAAGTAACCTTGGTAACTTGGAGATGTAACTAATGTGGCTTTCCTTTCAACCGGCCTTGAGGAAAGGACTACCTATAATAGAATTTTCCTAAGGAGAGCTCCCATCCTGTAGGTATAGCTTTCCCTTGACGAGTCTTCTGGTCGGAGAGGCCAACATTTAAAAGAGCAGCTTCTTACACTAAAGAGCTTCACTTCTTTTGTAGCTGATAGGAGACAAACATAGAACAACAAACCTCATCGTTATAACAGAATCCAAGATATTTGAGGACAGTCACCATATTTTTTCAGTGTTCCTTCTATCCTCAAGTAGCCAGCAGTATTTTTTCCTTTTTTTTTTTTTTATTTTCTGGTTCTGTTTTGTTAAAATTTGGGAACTATGGTTCTTATGTTTTAACTTGTGATTATGTACTGACTATTCCCTAACAATCTGTTTTATAATCATCCTCAATGCAGTTGGTATGCGCTCATATAGGCAAACATGTGTGCGTGCAAACACACACACACACACACACACACACACACACACACACACACA
>NC_022017.1:37744113-37749096 GCF_000317375.1 Microtus ochrogaster | reverse complement strand
GTTCTGAAATTGTGTATTCCAGTCAACTGGAAAATCAGCTGGCCCAAGACAAGGATGGGGTTTTCAAAAAATGAAGTGCTGTAGGTTTTGTCCTCAGATAAAATATTTACAGGGTTGTGTACTTTAAATCTGAACAGCAGTTTGAAAATTCACTCATTTAGAAAGAACCCCCATTAATGTAATTTCAATTTCTTTTCACATTTAGTTTCTGTCTTCACCACATAGAACTTAGCATTGTTTCCTGATATTAGGGGTGGGGGCTTCTTCGCCAAAGGCATTTTAGTTTGTAACACCAGAATTTAGGCATATATTTAGGGAAATAGAGCAGATGCAATAACCCAGCAACTAGTAGATAATTCAGGTCTCATGTGTATTAAATTATATATAATTCAGATAGGGAAAGTCATACTACAAACACTCATTCAAAGCCCAGTACAGAGATATTGATGAAATGAGCCATTGTAGGTTTATTTGACAGCAGATCATAAACTCAGTTCATTGGTTGGAAAGATGGTCCCATGGAAGCATTTGCTAGAAAAATGGCTTTCGTTCTGGCTAGGATGTGGCTGGAGCCTTCCACAGAACACCCAGCATCCCCATGGTTAATTAATGCCCTCTACATTCTTCTTCTACCCGACAGTGCTGACTAAAAAATTTGCAGTGAGAAAAGCTGGCCTCTCAAGTCTGCTCAAGTGACCTGGCTTCCTAAAATACCCTTCATAAACAAAACTCACATGATATAATTTGAGTGTGTAAATCCGATTACATTTCCTGGGGAAGCTCAGGGCCAATTACACTGGCTTCCCCTGCTGTGGGTGGCTGACAAAAGTAGCGTTCCTGTACTCATCCTGAGGAAGATATTATTTATATAAACCGTTATCTGGCTGACTGAGGTGAAAACCTACGTGTCACAAATGTTCCCCAATTTCCAATACTGCCTCTAGACTTTAGACTCTTGCTTCGGTTCTGAAAAAGGAACGCACTTCAGAAACAAAATGCCAAGTGAATTGATGTATTGCCCAGCTGTATGTTTTAGGCCTACTGGTCTCTCAGAGAAACAGTATTGTTCCCATTTGTTGACGAGAGAAAAGGTTTGAGATGAATATTGCAACTGTCATCTGTGTTCTGAAAACAAACACATGCAGGGTGAACTCCAATGGACCAATTTGTGATGTGAATAAATTAGCATCCTAAGAAATATTTAGGCAACAGTGAAATGTCACAGATGATTGTAGTAGTGTCCTCTGATTACGTGTGTGTGTGTGTGTGTTCATCTTTTCCTCTTATGCTTGGTTTCACTTCTTTTTAGTAAGCTTTTAAATGTCATTGATCATCAAAGTGTAAAGATGACTAATGTGTCCATCCTACTTAGCATGACACTGCAGCTTCTGCTTCAGAATCCAAATCACCCCCATCCCTCAGTTTTAATCTAATCATGTTCTGGCCTACCGATCTTAGTCAGGTGATAGAACTGAATATGAGGGGGAAACACATTCGTAACTTATCTTGCACAGCACATACCACACAATCAGTATATAATTCTCTCTAGATATACAGACCCCAAAAATCTATTTGCTACCCTTAGGCAAAAATATCCACAGACCAGGGCCAATGAGACTTAATTGATCACTTGGGTATCACTAACCAACAAAAATACAAACCAAACAAATAAACAGAAGGCAAAACTACAATGTAAAGTGGAAATAAAGAAAAAGAAAAGAAAGGACATGAAGGGCAAACGTATTTTCACAAGCAGGAGGAATAATTGCTCCATTCCCTAGCTTTCAGAGGTACCTTGGGAAGGCTGACACTCAGATATGCTTTTGAAAAGCATTTTTTTCCTCTTCAGATTGCAGTTACTATTTTAAGCCTGTGTGAATATTCCAAAACAATGTACAGAAATAGAGGAACATGAGGTTTAGAAACTGCACACGGTAGCTGGAGAGGTCAGTTAAGTCACAGCCTTGTCATACTGTTTGAAGGCAAAGTTCTGTGTTCTGAAGAGAGCGTTTATGGAGTTAGATTGAGTTAGATACAAAAAGGCCTAGTCTTAGACAGAGATGTATAAAAGCACCTGTTTCAAAATTGTATAAATGGGGAGAGGCTGTGACTCCATTATACCTGCTTCGTTTTTACTCTGAGGTCAACCTCTCACTTAAACGACCAGAAATACATACTCTAGCCACAGTCCTAAACCTCAGCTGCTGATGTCCCGCGCCCCTGTTTTACCCGCTACAATTGCCTGCTGTCCTCCAGGATTTCCGACAGGACAGGCAGTAGCCTTACCTGCTTCTCATTATTTCTCAAGCTCAAGGATCATGATTTGATTAGTAAGTACTTGTCTGGCTTTAGCCTCTGCTGTTTGATGAGCTGTGTGTCTAAGTGGGGAAAGAAATTCCTTTCTGACAGCATAACCTTGAACACAGATTAACCCGGCTGTGCAAACCCACCTGCATTTACTCAGAGTTCTCTTGCAGATACTACCTCCACTCTACGTTTCTGCTTATCTGCTGCACCAAGAGGCACAGGTGACTAGTTCATCACCAGCTGTAACATCTTAGAGCTCCCAAGAAAGAAGAACAATGTCACATGTCACTCCTTGTGACATTCACCTTTTGCTTAAATAGTATTGGTCTCCGTTTTCCAATAACTAAATGATTTGTAGCGTCCCGTCTCTCATGAGCTGAACAATGGGAACAAGATGAATTTCAAATGTGAGGTAACTTTTTTTACTGTCACTAGGAATTAAAGCAGAATAAAATGGTAGTCGTAGCTATAGAACTTAGAACGTATCTGGCCTATAAAAAAATCTACCAAATGGAGACCTACTGTTAATATTTTATTTATGCTTATAATGTCATTTTGTAATATATTTTCTGATGAATGAATTGAACTGGGAGAATAAGCAATTTGTTTAAGAAGGGGGAAATATCAACTTCCTAGAGAGACTGGGAGAGGAACCCTTAGTACCACTGATTTGAATTCCATATTGTAAAGCTGACATAAGATAAATTGATGGCTTAATGGCAAATCTTGGGCTCCCTGGAACTAAACTTTTGTGAGGGTGAAATAAAAAAAAAAAACCCTCCTCCAGCTGGACCTTGCACCTTAGGAAGGTCCCTCATTATTTCCAATGTTACTGGACCCAGGAACTATGTAGGTAATTTAGGTGATTATTTATATCTTTCATAGACTCTCTCTTCCATAATCTCTCTCTTGATGTGTACGTGTGTGTGCGTGTGTGTGTGTGTGTGTTGGGGGCACGTAGTGAATTAATTTAACTGAATCGAAAGAACGCAAGCTATTTCTATGCTAAGAAGAATCCTCTCTTGAGTAGGTCTTTTAAAATTAAATCTCATATCCACAGTGGGAAGCAAGTTGCAATACAGATTTACAAGGGGCATTGGCACCTCATATAGGGGGTCTGCAGGGATTTGAGGCAAGGTGGTTGCCATTTCAAAACATGGATCTGATTCCTTAGGAGTGGAAAAAAAATCACAACTTGGATTAAGAAGGCAATCACTGGCTTGTTTATTACGTTTGAAAATGACATTTTCAGTGAAGTGAAGCAGCAGACAAGCTGTTGTTGACACTATATTCTCGTTTTAATCCCATGAGTCTTGAAAACATTAAGTTGAACCTGAGCCATCTTCTTAAAGGGAATTAAGTTAAGAATAATGTAGAGATGATATTCTAAGGGTTTATGGCCTTCAATTGACAGATTTGTATCCAGCTGAGCAGAATGATGAATTCGTTTCAAAGAATCTATGCCATTCTGGCATTTGCTCCCTAATTCCCTTCTGGCTTTTCCCTAAATTCTCATCAATGTCATGTATGTTCTATTACTCTGTTGACTAATATATGTTCTGCTACTCTTAGTCTGCAGGAGGGTATTTAGAAGGGTACCCCTAGAAGTTGCTGATGAATGGTTAGCATTTGAACCCCAATTTTAATTCTGTCCTCGTTACCAGTTAGTTCTTCAGCCTCGGGAAGTCCCCTTTGTTTCCAAAAACTCTGACGTTTCTTCTTTGAATGAAAAACAGAGGATAGCATTGCCTATATTCCATTATCAGGTATAATAACACCAATAAAGGTCCTTATTTCTGGGTATAATATTGTACAAATGTCATGCCTTGTGGTTTGATTTCTCCAGGGTTTAGGGGGAAAAGCCTGTCTTACACACAAACAACTTAATTGTATTATATGTGTGTGCATAGATTGCTTCGGTGGAGGATTCTTTCATCAACAGAATTTGTGAAGCTGAGTATCTTATCATTGTGTGATGAATAGTCACACACCTGTTTTCATGGTGAATTTGTTAAGGGCCCACTCTATTCCTGGTGATTGTTTAAGTACCAGGAATAAACTAGTTACTAGAAAGGGCACTCTCTTGCCCTCTTTAGTGTGTGTGTCTTCTTGTGAGCACTGGGGCTTCTGTAAGAAACACAACAGAGTGATAAGACCATTTCAGACCCTGTAATTGCTGTGCAGAAGTTAATGCAATGTTATTTATGATAAAGCAATGATAAACTCGTGTGTCAGGGAGAGTGGCTTGGGAGAGTTTGGAAAGAGAATGTGGCAGTCATATGAAGGTGGGGGAAGATTGACCTATAATGTAGATATAAAGGCCCAGGAGTATGAAACCTCTTGCCATATTAGGAAGACAGAAAGATGAGTGGAGAATTTAGGATTTGAAGAAAAGCAGAGGAGGAAATATGAATGGAAAGGGACACAGTCACTAGGGGGATGGAATAGGCTCTGGTGCGTACTTAGGATCTCACTGTTGTTGCCCAGAAAATTTTAAGTGTGCCTTATGTACTAAACATGTAAAGCCAACCAGTCCTTGGACTTCCCACAGGTCAGGGAACCCTGATGGCTCTTCAAGCTGATGAGGGAGAGGGACTTAATCAGGGGAGGGGGAGGGAAATGGGAGGCGGTGGCGGGGAGGAGGCAGAAATCCTCAATAAATAAATAAATTAAAAA
>NC_022017.1:37703022-37744013 GCF_000317375.1 Microtus ochrogaster | reverse complement strand
GTAAATAAATAAATAAATAAATTCAGGGTTTTGGGAAAGAGATAAACCCTCCACTTTATCTGTGGGATCTAGGAATCTCGTGCCCCTAGGGGGCGCCAAAGGAAAACGCTTAAAGGAACTTTTGTCTCCTATACTGAAGAACACTGTGGTCCAGGTTTCTTCAGTCTGGTCAAAGGTTACCTGGCTTTTAACCCTATTAAACCAATAACCTGTCCCAAGCAGGAAAGGTGAATGGGCTTAGTTTCCATGCAGTTGGCCTTGGTTTTCACAGTGGAGAACTGTTTATCATCAGATGGGAGTGGGCAGGCATCGATGTTATTTTTAATCTTCCCCCATCTGGTAGTATTTGAGTAGAGTATCAAACAAATATGGAGCCAGAACTCACTCGCTGGATCCACTTGGCGAGAAAAAAAAACATGTCTATATTTAGAACTTTGAAGATATTCATAATTTGACACTTAGGATGTGTTTTTCTAAATACTCCCCTGGCATATTTGATGAGGTCTTTCAGTAATGTGTACCAAGGAAGGCTACTGTTGAAAGGCAGTGGGTTGTAAATGAGATTTTTTTTCTGTATGTATCGGCTATCTATGGTTGGTGGTGAAAACAACTCAGACTGAGACAGATTTTCAAAAAAGAGGAGAGAAGCAGGAGAAAGTGGAGGCTGCCATGGCGAGGGGCAGGAGAAAGAAAAGAAAGGATTTGCTGAGATTTAAACATAGTTAAAAAAAAAAAGCAAAGAGACAGATGGAAGTACTTGGGAGAGAGTGGGTTTACATGCAAGGGATTCCAATGTCTGTGTTCTCTGGGTTGGAGATGTACAGTTCATACACTGTATAATATAATTCAACCTCAGGCAAAGAATGCAAGGCCTTCTTCAATGGAAGCTGTACTAAGCATCAAATAGTAAAAGCTTGGGGGTGTTTTGAGAGTATACTCAACACTGCCTATATTACAGAAAAGTTTATCTACCTGGCTCTTGGCAAGACTCTTATCTCCCTGTTTCATGCCTGACGGCCACAGTCATACACTTTATGCACCCTTTGCTTCTTCTGCAGGACACACTTCAAAAAGAACCGTCCAAACAGCTAATCCGATAAGCAACCTGAGCAAACAGACACAGTCCCTCATGAAAGGGAAAGGACCCCAAACTCCAATTAAACCCCAGAAGGCAATAATGGGCAACGCTGTCCAATGGCGCCAATGATCTCCAAATCACGAGTCATTTCTAGCAGGAATGTTCATTGTAAGAACTATCTGTTCAAACTTGCCCAGAGGTGTTTTAATGTCTGGTCCGGCAAGAGTAAGCAGAGATGTTGAGGACAGGACGAATTCATACAAAATGACCCCTAGCTGAACACCTCACAGATGTTTTCTTCCTAAATCGAGTCTGGTGATGCTTCCCTCGGTAAAGAAGAAGACTGCCCACCCCTCACTTTCCAAGATATTTGTTGAACAAAGTGTCAGATCATTAATTATCAATTGGTTTTAGTGAATTTAAAGACTGGATTCTTTGTCTACCTTCCCAGGGGTAGATAACGTGGACTTTGTTCACGGAAGCACATCCATATTTGATGAGGGAGAGACAGAGGGAGAAAAGAGAGTGACAGGGTTGGTCTAAGTAAATTCATTAAAGTCATCTACACTAAAACGTCCCCTTCAATGAATAAAAACTTCCTTTTTTTTTTGCCAATAGCCTGTCATTCTTCACTTTCTGAGACCTGTTTATTTATTTATTCAGAGGTCTGCGTCTGGGCAATGTAATAAGAGACGAAACCACAGTAGATCCCCCAAGGCCACTAAAAATTCCCCCCCAAAAAACCCTGTCATGGGACCGTGAAGGATGGGGGGTGTCTTATGGGAGGGCATTCAGCACTGCAAGTTCATATTTAGCAAAAACTCGAACCCATTCGAAACAAGCCACGCGGAAACCTAAGCCTTTAGAGTCGCTGAAGCAGTCTGCTGAGAGTCAAGCAAAGTGCCACCTTTTAAATCTAGGTGCCCCCCCCCCTCTCTCTCCTGCTCCAGCGCCTGTGGACTTTGGGTGTCAGTGTGTGAGGCAAAAAGATTTTCCCAGTTGCTGTTAGAGGATAATTACAAACCAGAGTGGAAAAGTTAGCAATTAGTAGAAAAGTAAAGTTAGCCTCCGTTTAGTTTCTTACGTTCTGAGGCTTGAAGCCCCCCCCCCCCTCCCGTCTTCTCCCAACACACACAGCAAGGGAAGGATGCCCAAAGCCTAAGTCAGCAGGGGACCAGGTTCACACCAGAGTGAGGCAACCCAAATTCCCTAGAAGTTATTTCTGAACAACCCAGGGGGGTGGAGCGGGGAAGGCAAAGGCAAGCCAGAGTTACCTGATTGATTGAAAAGACCGCAAGCCTGGGTATGAGCACTTGAAGGGTGACTTGCAGCAGCGATGTGCTCAGGCCCGCCAGGATGGCCCAGGTGAGCGGCAGGGGAAGCATGCTGTAGGTGGCGAAGAGTGTAAAGAGCACGTAGCCTATGCCGTCTCCCAGAAGCCCATAGCCCAGGCCCGCTGCCAGAATCTGGGTGGTCATAGCTACCCAAGTGACCACTCCGCTGTATTGCAGGTAGGTGTGCGATGTGGTGTCCTTCCTGACCACCACCAGGGCGCAGATCACCACCTCAATGCCGGTGAAGAAGCCCAGCAGGATGCCCTTGAGTGGATCCATGGGGGCCGAGGCCAGGCTCAAGTGGAGGACCAAGAGGGTGAGTTTGGTTAGTACATCCAGCACGTTCATAACTACCTCGGATTTGCGCCTCTGGCCCAGGAAATAGCGTTGGTAGAGGCGCTCCAGATCCCGAGACTTGAAGGAGTTGCGTAGGGTAGGGAAAATGACCCCACGGTAGCTGTAGCCCCCATTGAGGAAGAAATCCGAGTTACTCGGGGCACAGTCAAGGTGCAGGAAGCCCAGGTCGCCCCCGCCCCCGCTGCCACTGGCACTGCCGCTCCCGCTGCGTTCCGGGAAGACTTTGGTACCGCCAGTATTGTGCGCTCGCTCTCCGGGGCCCAGAGAATAGAGGGGCAGCGTCGAATCGCCAGACAGCGGCGGCGCGTGGTGGTTGGGTCCGCTGCCCACAGGGTTCGAGGCTTTGCGTGAGCCCCCGCCGCCGTCGCCCCGGTGCCCGTGGATGAAGCGCTGCTCGGTGATGTGCCGCACCGCCGTCTGCCACAGCAGCCGCTGCGGCCGAGAGCCGCTCCCGCCGTCGCCGGCCGGGGGCGTCGGGTGGATGGTGTAGAGTTCCTCGCTGCCGCTAAGGCAGTGCACATCCGAGAGCTCCATGGCTCGGGTTCGCAGGGAGGGAGGCGCAGAAACTGGTGGTGGCAGTTGGGGGGGGGGGGTTCTAAAGACCCGAAGGCCCACTTGGCAGCGATCTCTTCTTCCCTAGGTTGCTCAATTGCAGAAGCCCTGAGCAGGGCCCCCACAGGTCAGGTCATAGTGCTCCGGGGAACGAGGGACTCTTGGTAGATTGCTGCGGACCCTTGAGTTCTGGAGAGCCACCTTCCCGCCAATCAGCGCAGCTTGGAAACGCAGTGATAGTGGTGGCTATTTGTCTGCGAAATTCTCGGCGCTCTGAGCCACGCAGTCCCCTTTCTGCTCTCAGGATCCTTGGCTGGTT
The DNA here is from genome assembly GCF_000317375.1 of Microtus ochrogaster. Classification (NCBI taxonomy): domain Eukaryota; kingdom Metazoa; phylum Chordata; class Mammalia; order Rodentia; family Cricetidae; genus Microtus; species Microtus ochrogaster. The sequence goes on along the minus strand of NC_022017.1, from coordinate 37,740,373 downwards.
TTAGGCTCAGCGTCTTGGCGCAGTCTTCGCTGTCCAAGAGGCGCCCTGGCGGCGCGCTTCTGCTGCGCGTCGGGCGGATTCTGGCTGCGGCACTGGGCTCCCGACGCCCACGTCTCGGCGCCTGCAGCAGGGCTGGCCAAGGGTGACCGATAGCTAGGGTGGGTGCTAAGTTAGCAGCTGTGGCTGCAATGATCGCCCTTCGGTTAACTCCATTGCGCCGGCATGGGGAGCTGGGGCGGAGCTGGAGGCGGGCGCAATGAAGCAGGAGGTGTGGGTGATGGTGAGGTGGCAGGGAGCCCCGCGGGAGGGCAGGAGAGAGGTGGTAGCCTCAGTACTAACAAGTCACCAAACAGTTAATTTGGAGGTGTGCTGAAGCTCTTCGGTTCTTTCCTGGTTGTCTCCACTTCCAGACAGCACGGGTTCTGGACCGATGCATTCCTCAAGGAGGATGGTGGCAGGGCGCTAGCCCCAGGGTCCCAGCCTCCGCTACAGAACAAGGTCACCTCTGCTAGCAGCGTTTCTGAAGGGTCGTAGCACACAATTCCCATCCCCTTTACTTCGCTCTTTGGAGTCCATTGGGCCTTCCTGGACCTCGGGGTGTGTGAGGAAAGAACAAGTGGGGAGGTCTGCAAAACCAACTGAGTACGAAGAGAACCCACAGGCGCCGATTCCTAAACCCGAGAACCGAGTCTTGGCGGATGAGGCGACAGGCGAAAGATTTGGGCGACAAAAGAGGTTCCAGGCCGAGTAGAAGTCGATGAAACGCCTCCGGATCCAGGGAAGCGCGGTGCCACTCCGGCGCTCTGAACCACGTAGCGGACCGGAGCCTGGCAGGAATTTGGAGACCTGTCAGAGCAGTCAGACACCCGCGGCGGCTTAAACCCGCCCCCGCGCCAAACCACGCCTCCGGAACTCGGAATGGGGCGGGGAGGAGACGAAGTGTGGGGGCTGGGACACGGCGGCACCCCGATCCGCACAGGATGCCCCAGGTCTTGAAGGCCCGCACCAGTGGGTCTGGCGGGCACGGGCCGCAGCCCTGGGCCTGACTGTGCGCTGAGGTGGAGCGCTCCAGCTGGCCGCGCTCACTGGTTCCTCCGCGGTTCTTTTTTAAGCACTGGCTCCTGTCCTTGGCAGGTGCAGAGCCAGGATCGTAGGCCGCTTTGCCCACGAACTCTTAGAGACCAGAAACACGCAGTAGAGGGGTTCATTTCCGCTCTCCCCACTCGAAAGTGATGTAGTATGTGTGTGATTGCGTGCGCGCGGCGCGTGTCTCTGTGTGTGTGTTTAACGTCAACTTTCAGGCTAAAACCAAAATGCTCCCCAAAAGCTCCAATCATAGCAGTGGCTACCTCCTACTAGTGTCTACTGTACTGGTCTGGAGGAAAGGCATAGGACATTAAGATGGGGGCGTGGCCTGCACCTTTCGGACACTAAATTTGTCAGGGCTCACAGGAGAGGTGCGAAGGAGGACCTCTTGGAAAGGCATTTCCAGTTTCCGCCTTGAGTGCAGGTTTCCCGCCTGCCCAGGCATTCCAAGAGTCGCAGACAAAAACCAAGTTGTGGCGCAGAGGTCCCCGCCTGCACAAGCGTCCAGTCTAGCGGGATCCTTGGGTGCCGCCAGTGCAGGAACCAGGTAGCTATGCCTGTCTGGAACCCGGCTGCAGGTGGTGTCACTCTCGGTGGCCATCACCTCTGCCACCGTGACTGCCGCTGCAGCCAGTAAAGCCCGGGTCCTGAACACAGTCAGCTGATGGCTAATGACGTAAGGCTCTGGGCGCTTTTGCAATCCTCCTACCTATCCCCGCGGCGTCCCATGAAAACCTAACAGACCTGACCAAGCCATCACTTAGGCACCGTTGCCCCACAGGAGATGGAGTTTTTGCCGTTCTCTAGAGGAGACAAACTCCCAGCTAGCTCCTTTCTGTCCTAAGCAAAAAAACCAGCTTTCCCTGTGGTGTCAGAGCGCCCTCCTCCCAACCCCCTCAAGCTTTCTCAGGGTTATTTGTAGCGGCTCTGCCCCAGAAACGTGTGTTTTGCCTCTCCTTTCCGAGCTTTACAGGTTACCTGCCTTGCACAGAGCATCCAGAAAGAACAGGGTAAAAGTCCTCTAAGGCACCCCTGTTCTAATTCCCACATTTCTGGAATTTGGTGCACTATACTAACTGGAAAAGATTGCTCAGGGGAGAACTCAACTGAACGTTGAATTTTAAATAGAAAGGAAGCTGATTCTTTTTAAAGTTCAGCTTGTGTGTATTTTAATCTGTCAACTGAAAGGATCTCGGAGAGTGGCTCCTCGACCCTAGGGAGCTGGAAGTTAAAAGTAAAGCATCTCAGAAAACAGTCTTCTTGTTACCTAGACCTTTAGATAGGAATCAGTCGGAACAGCTTGCTTCTCCTTTTCAGATTCTCGGACTCAAGCTTTCCTGGACCTTCAGGAATTCTGGGGTGGGCACTCTTGATTTGCAGGAGGCGGAGGGAGGGGGGATTAAAAAATGAAGAGTTTTTCTGAAGTCTTCTAGTGTGGCCACAGAGGTGGGATTGTGGCTTTTCTGTTCTGGAGGGCATTGACCCAAGTTGCATGTGCCTATGGCCATCTTAGCAGAAGTGACCGAGAAGGACCCCTCTTCAGCTTGTCACTGGTTTCTCCTTGAAGCCCGAGCCTGAATCAATGAGGGGATGAAGGCAGATGGAACTTTCCTGTAAAAAATCATCCTCCAACCTGGATGTTTCCCCGGGATGATTTATTCATCAGCAAAAGGAGGCAGGCCAAAGAGGGGGAGACTGGGCCCAGTCAGATAAAGTGACTCGGATCCGTGAATGAGCATAGCTTGCTGCTGGGTGAAACTCCAAGAATTTCATGAAGTCAGAGGTTGAAGCAAACGCCACTGGGAGGAAGCATCACATCTGCCCCGCTGACCTTTTCTTTCTTAGAAGGGTGCTGTCACAGGCTACTGTAAGCCAAGAAAGCTTGGCACAAGATGATCCAAATGGGATTTTCCTCTCTGGGACGACATGGTGCTGGTCAGCCCCCAAAGGATGCTTTTCTTGAATGAGAACTTTGGTTGCGCACAAACACTATACTTGTTTTGTAACACGCCCACCACCAAATGATTTGTTACTTACGACATCCCAAGTCACTGTGTTAGGACCAGCATACAACTCTGAGTGTGCTGTCATTTATTCCCTACATATTTACTAGGGCGCTCTCTTCTGTGATCTAGATACACTATTTTGAGATTTTAAATTTATTTTTGTATATGATGACTATTTCTCTTTTTGTCCTTTTTTGGACTACCTCCCCACCCTTGTCCCCTAAAATAATGATGTAGCCCATTCTTCAAAGCTTGGGCAGTGACATCTCTGCATAAGGCCGTTTATAGCATCCCTAGTGGCCATGAATGATGCCCTCCCACATCATCTGGTAGTCTGCTCTGTGAACACCGGCACAGCTCCTACTAGAGGAGCTGGAGATCCTCCACTCCTTCCTATGTCTACATTTCTGTTGCTTCTCCTAGGGACAGAGTGATCTCCTTTGAAGAGTGGCTAGATATTCCTTGTTTTCATATCCCATGTTTCCATATCCCATGGATTACAGAGTAATAAGGACAGTGACAAATTTTCCAGTCCCCATCAGCTGTCAAATCTTTCTAAGTCTCTCATAAATATCTCATTTAACCTTTCCAGCAATTCTGTGAATCAGTCAGTTTTAGAGGTCCCATTTTACTGAGTAGACACTGAGGTTTCTTGTAGTTAGGTACCTTCCCCAGGGTGTCAGGGTTAGTTAAGGGTTAGTTACATTTAGATGGTCTAGGCCTCACATGCACATACTTAATCAAACTTCTATCATTATCATAATCATCGTGATATCATACGGTAGTCAATAATGATTAATTTAAGAATGATAGAAGTGAACATATTAAATGTAAGTTCCTTTTCCGTGGGCAAATTAAGGAATTTATCAGGTTTTTAGAACACAGTCTGGTTTAGATGACTGGAAGGCTTATTAATTTTGTCTTACTTCAAGGCATGTACCCACGCTATTTTTATAATTGTGAAAAAACAGATTTTCACATATTGGATTTAAACCAAACAATTGACTTAATTTATTTTATTTCATTTGGGTGGTTTCATGGTGAGAAAATATTTTTTTTTCATCTTTGGAAGATAGCATTTGTTTTGTGATGTTGATGCCTGCCACTGACTACATTTACAGTAGCTATATTTAAAAAAAAATGCTCTCCCTTCCAGAAGTACCTTTGACTTCTTATGATTTATTTTTAATATTCACATATAGGTTTAGATTCTAGAAGACCTATGCCCCTTTTCAAATGCCCACAGAAAGCCGGGCCCTTTCTGAAGTCATTAAATATTTACATGTAAAGGAAAAGTTGGACTGAGTTCAACTAGAGAGATCCTGTTTCTAAAGGAGCACGTTTGTAACAGGACAGCTTCCCCAGTCAGAAGTTCCTGAAGGAAAATGACATGTCTGCCTCCCCTGGAAAGCTGCTGTAAGGAGACGCCAGCAATATCTCTGCTTTGACAGAATCCCAGCGGAAGCCAGTGTCTAGAGCTCACTGTGGAAAGGTCTGCATTTAAAAATTTGCGCACCTATTCCATCTGGAACATAGCACAGTGTAAGGCAGGAGACTGAAGCATCAACTTTGCTCCTGTGTCTTCTCTGTCTTGAAAAAGACGCAAGAGGAAACATCTTAGCAGGAACTAGTTTAAACGAGCTTTTAGTGCCAGCAAAGAGACAAGTGTCTCCTCAGTAAGAAAACTGTTTTCAGACAGGAAAGGCAGAGCTCATGGCAGAGTCAGGCAAGTACCAGACAGGGGCCTCCAAGGGAGACAGACTTAAACACTTTCGGCTTCCTAAAAGGTGATCTGTGGTTTAAACAGAGGGTGAGGTAAGTGTGATTTCACTGTGACATTGTTGCGGAGGTTCTAAATTTACAAGAACACACACCTGCACATGCGCACATGGTTAAGAACTAGAGAAGGGGAAGGAAGAGGGAGCTGAGGGAGGGGACATATGGAAGGGACAGCTAAAACTAAGGGCCATTTGAGGGCTTTTATAGAAATATAATACAGTAAAAGCCTCCCTAGAATATACACATTGATTGTCTGTAGCTCTTCACCTGGGCGTGAGGCCTTATGAATTTTCTGCCTTCAACATTGTCACATGAACTGGTGTCATTATTGGATCTTGTGCAGATTTCTTGAAAATTTCTCTTTCGAACCTTTTTGGGTTCATGCAAAATATTTAATCTGACACTTTATACAAGTGATGCAACTGTTGCTATGAATTGGTATTTTCTGCATATGTGCAGATTCATTTTGTGTGTAGAATACATCCATCTTTATTTTTCAAAACTGATATACTTCTATTTCTTCTTGGTGGGTCAGTTATTTACCCCATGATTTTCATGGAGCTCTCATGTGTAGCTTCTTAACCCCAGGGAGATACCTTTTAGATAGTTCTCAGGTGTGTGTGTGTGTACTTGTGTGTGTGCGCGCACCGCGCGTGCTCATTAGGACTTCGTCTCTTATCTTCATTACTCTCACAGTCGTGTCATGTAACTCTCTCTCTTTTTTTTTTATTGAGAAAAGGAAAAAAAAGTTTCCCCCTCCTCCCAGCCTCCCATTTCCCTCCCCCTCCTCCCACCCTTCTCCCCCTCCCCCCACTCCTCTCCCCCTCCCTCTCCAGTCCAAAGAGCAGTCAGGGTTCCCTGCCCTGTGGAAAGTCCAAGGTCCTCCCCCCTCCGTCCATGTCTAGGAAGGTGAACATCCAAACTGGCTAGGCTCCCACAAAGCCAGCACATTAAGTAGGATCAAAACCCCTTGCCATTGTCCTTGGCTTCTCATCAGCCCTCATTGTTCGCCATGTTCAGAGAGTCCGGTTTTATCCCATGCTTTTTCAGTCATAGTCCAGTAACTCTTAATCCACTTCTGCCTTCTGCAAAAAGAATCTTTTCTGACCAAGGTTGAGTGCAGCTTTGGTCTACAGACAGAAACATACATGTGCAGAAGGCAATTTGACAGTATGACCATTAGGTAAAAGATGCCATCCCGTGACATTTTTATGTGCTTACCTTTGGTCTCATCTGCTGACATAGCACATTGCCCTTTCAAGAGGCCGTTACTTAGGATCCACATACTGTCTTTTCCCATCAGTCTGAGAATCCCTGAATTTTCTGAAAAGTCCTATTTTTCAAAATCTTTTCATTTTTTTATTCCTGGGTACTCCTATGCTTCTGCGAATCTCATCACTTCCTGCCTCTGTAAAACCTTTCTGTTTCCTTTTCAGATTAAGATTTGGGAAACAGAAGTTGGAATGATGACTTTTGATTTTTTTCTCCTCTTTTCTGGAAGTGATTGACAGGTTACTTCAATAAAAGAAGGGAGGAGGCCCTGCACAGGAGAGTTCTCAGTGGATTCCATGTTTATGGAGTATTTGCAATCTTCCTAGGTCAGAATTGTTTTTCTCAGAGTAGGATCCAAATTGCTCAAGGGGTTGATTATGCAGTAAACTTTCTGGGTCAAATTTATATAGAATTTATAAGTAAAATAAAAAATAATGTACTTACATCTATACTTCTGTGCGGGCAGCTGTTAATGTACATATTCATGCTCTAAAGTGAATAACTTTGAGATAACGTGGCAAAATTAAAAAAAATGTATTTCCTTCAACTCTCAATGTTAGATTTTCCCAAGTCCATACAACATGAGGTTTTGTTTAACACAAAGTAGATTTACTATTTGGATTTTCATTACCCAATTATGAACGAAACAGATTTGCACAGGTACAGCAACACACACAACTATGACTTTTGGGCATGCTGTAGAGTCTGTTATGTGAGTTGCTATGAAAGGAATGTTTAGGAGGCCTTAAGCCCTGAGATCCTGAATTTGAATTTAACCAAAACACTATTTGGTGAGGTGAGTCAGCTTTGTCCTCTGAAAGGCCAAAGTCCTTTGGGGACTTTGACTATGCTATCTTTATGATCCTGGGAAAGTTGTTGTTAGACTTTTCAAACTCTCTGGTGCAAAGATGATAGTTTTCCAGGTATTTTTGAAAACTGAAGGACATCCACAGAGACCCCAGCATGGAGGGTCCACCCAGAGAATGCTCAGCTGACTTGCTAACCTCTCCCAGGCATCCACTAGATGGGACCTGTCGTCTCTAGCAAGTGTGGTTTTCTAGCCGCCTTCTGTTCCTTTTAGCTATGCTGCTGTTTCTTATTTTTGACTATGGTCCTCTCTCACTTAGATAATTTCAACAGAGACTTTTAACATGTTTCTAGCTGCTGTCTACCTCCTTTCCCCAGTGCCTGTGATTATTCTAAATTAAAAATATGATCACACCACCCTTTTTTATAAACAGTGAGACAATAGCACATAACATAAAATTCACCTTCCCAACAGTTTTTAATAAGTATGTGGTATGATGCTGCCAACCACAAGCACATTGTTGGCAATTCCTAGTTCTCACTCCCCACATTCCTGCGAAACTGAAATTTTCTACATAGTGAAGATCAAAGCTCCTCCTCTCTAGAGTCCATCACGTCACTCCCTTGCTTAAGACATGGCAAAGACCTAATTTAGTTGTCAAAGGGGAAGACAGATCTTAAAACTGGGGATTGTAATTGGTAGTGTGTTAATTCCAAGGGTGTCACAAAAACTTGATTTCTTGAAGTGTCCAAACATGGGTGAGCCAGTCAGATACTCACACAGCCTTCCAGGGAAATTTATGTTGTGATAAACTGAGGCCTTATACCCACATCCAGTAAAAAATAGCATTCCCTTGGGCAACCATTTGATGAAATCATTCCTCAAATGAATTTTCCAGCCCCATCCAGGCAACAGGGTCAGTCTGGCTGCAGCTGTTAGCTTTACTTTAGCCTCATAAGAAATTCTTTATCTTTCTTTTTTTAAATTGATTTTTATTGAGCTCTACATTTTTTTTATCCACTCCCCTTCCTGCCTCTCCCCTCCCCTTCAACCCTCTCCCAAGGTCTCCATGCTCCCAATTTACTCAGATCTTGTCTTTTTCTACTACCCATGTAGATTAGATCCATGTATGTCTCTCTTAGAGTCCTCATTGTTGACTAGGTCCTCTGGGATTGTGAATTGTAGGCTGGTTTTCTTTACTTTATGTTTAAAAAGTACTGATGAGTGAATACATATAATAATTGTCTTTATAGGTCTGGATTACCTCACTCAAAATGATGTTTTGTAGCTCCATCCATTTGCCTGCAAATTTTAAGATGTCATTATTTTTTTTTTTTCTGCTGTGTAGTGCTCCATTGTGTAAATGTACCATATTTTCCTTATTCATTTTTTGGTCGAGGGGCATTTAGGTTGTTTCCAGGTTCTGGCTATTACAAACAATGCTGCTATGAACATAGTTGAGCACATATCCTTGTGGCATGATTGAGCATCCTTTGGATATATACCCAAAAGTGGTATTGCTGGATCTTGAGGAAGGTTGTTTCCTAATGTTCTGAGAAATCGCTATACTGATATCCAAAGGTGCTGAACCAGTTTGCACTCCCACCAACAATGCAGGAGTGTTCCCTTTACCCCACAACCTCTTCTGCATAAGTTGTCATCAGTGTTTTTGATCTTGGCCATTCTTACAGGTGTTAGATGGAATCTGAGAGTTGTTTTGATTTGCATTTCTCTGATGACTAAGGATGTTTGTAAAAGTTAGCTTGATTTGGGAAATAACTAGGGTAGCTAAAGTATAAAACAATTACATTTTTATTTATTATAAGACGAAAACTTGTGAAATAGAAAAGAGAAGTCCAAGCTCAGCTGTGCCCACAGGAATCACATAGAGAGAGTGCACCTGGGTCCTTTGCCCATTTCTCTCTCCCAGTCCCAGAAAGAACTATACTGAGTAGATATGGAGAGAGTGGATAGCCTTGTCTTGTTCCTGATTTCAGTGGGATCTCTGGGAGTTTCTCTCCATTGAGTTTGTTGTTGGCTGTTGGCTTGCTGTATAATGCCTCTATTATATTTAGGTATGTTCATTGTATCTCTGTTCTCTCCAAGACCTTTATTATAAAGGGATGTTGTATTGTGTTGAAAGCTTTTTCAGCATCTAATGAGATGATCATGTGTTTCTTACTTTACAGTTTGTTTATATGGTGGATTGCATTGACAGATTTTCATATATAGAACCATTCCTGCATCTCTGTAATGAAGCCGACTAGATCACAGTGGATGATGGTTCTGATGTGTTCTTGGATTTGATTTGCCAGTATTTTATTTAGTATTTTTGCATCAGTGTTCATGAGTGAGATTGGTCTGTAATTTTCTTTCTCAGTAATGTCTTTTTGTGGTTTGGGTATCAGGTAATTGTGACCTCATAACAAGAGTTTGGCAGTGTTCCCTCTGTTTCTATCATGTGGAACAATTTGAGGAGTATTGGTATTAGTTCTTTGAAAATATTGTAGAATTCTGAGCTGAACCATCTATCTTGTCCTGCACTTTTTTTGGTTGTGAGACTTTTGATGACTATTTCTATTTCTTCAGCAGTAATAGGTCTGTTTAATTTGCTTATCTTGTCTTGGTTTAATTTTGGTAAGTGATATTTATCCAGAAAGTTGTCCATTCCTTTAAATTTTCCAATTTTGTGAAATACAGTTTTCTGAAATATGACCTGATGATTTTCAGAATTTCCTCCATGTTCTCCTTTCATTCTGATTGTGTTAATTTGGATAGTCTCGCTCTGCCTTTTAGTTAGTTTGGATAAAAGTTTTTCTATTTTGTTGATTTTCTTGAAGAACCAACTCTTTGTCTCAGTGATTTTTTTTTTGTATAGTTTTCTTTGTTTGTATTTCATTGATTTCAGCTCTCAATGTGATTATTTCCTGCTATTGGGTTGGTTTGCTTCTTTTTATTCTAAGGTTTTTAAATGTTCTGTTAATACAGTAGTGTGAAACTTTTCCAGCTTTTTTATGTAGGCAATTAGTGCTATGAACTTTCCTCTTAACAATGCTTTTATTGTGTCCCATAAATTTGTGTATGTTGTGTGGTCATTTTTATTGTATTTTAGGAAGTCTTTATTTTCTTCCTTTATTTTTTTCTTGACCCATTGATGATTCGATTGAACCTTGTTTAATTTCCAAGTGTTTGTGGGCATTCTGGTATTTGTGTTGCTGTTGAATTCTAGTTTTAAGCCATGGTGATCCAATAAGATACATGGGGTTATTCCTTTTTTTATGTATAGAGGTTTGTTTTTTTACAGAGTATGTGGTCAATTTTTGAGAAGGTTACATGAGGTGCTGAGAAGAAGGTATATTCTTTTATGTTTGAATGACAAATTCTATGGATGTCTGTTAAGTCCATTTGCGTCATAACATCTGTTAGTTCCCTTATTTCTCTGTTAATTTTTAGTGTGCCTGACATGTACAGTGGTGATTGTGGAGTTTTGAAGTCTTCCACTCTTAGTGTGTGGGGTTCAATGTATGATTTAAGTGTTAGAAGTGTTTCTTTTATATATGAGAGTGCCCTTGTATTTGGGGCATAGATGTTCTGTATGGAGATTCCTCTTGGTGGATTTTTCCTCTGAGTAATATAAAATGTCTTTCTTTGTCTCTTTTGATTGATTTTAGTTTAAATTCTAGTTTGTTAGCTATTAGGTTATCTATACCAGTTTGTTTCTTAGGTCCATTTTATGGTAAAATTTTTTTCCCAACCCTTTACTCTGAGGTGATGTCTGTTTTTCAAGTTGAGGTGTTTCTTGTATGCAACAGAAGGATAGATTCTGTTTTCATTTCCAGTATGTTAGCCTGTATCTTTTTATAGGTGAGTTGAGTCCATTTATATTAAGGGATATTAATGACCAGTCATTGCTATCTCCTGTTTAATTTACTTTTCGTTGTTGGTGATGTTATTATGTGTGTTTTTCCCTTCTTTGGGATTTGCTGCTGTGCAATCATCAATTGTCTGTGTTTTTGTTGTTGTAACCAACCTCCTGGGGGTCATTCGTTATGCAGTAAACAGGTAACAAATATCCTCACTCCCTAATTGGGCTATACTCTTCAAGCGAAAACAAAACCGTAGGCAGCAACTAAAATAGTTCCCAGTCATGTGGTAATAAGAATGTCAAGAAAACTTTTTTAGGTTTTATTGATTTCATAGAGGAATGAGAAATCTTGTGTGCTACCAACAACTTTTTCTTCTATTTTAATGTAGTAGCTATTAAGTAAAGAACACAGGATCTTAATGCTTCTTGCCCCTGTATTGCATCTTCTGACTGGAGTGTTTTCCTGCATCTCCCTTAGCTGCCCCAACTGGGTCTCACTAAGAAGGCATACCTCCAACAGAGAACTGAGCTGTGATCAGATCTCTTAAGAGGCTTGCTCTCAAAACTTCCCCTCAAACAATCTTTATTTCTTGATTAGCACATTGCATCATCTGTAACCACCTATTGTCCTATTGGTTTCTTTATTTCCATCTCCCCTTTTAGGGAATGAGATCTTGGAAGACAATGGATGTTCTCTATTATGCTCTCCCCATGTTGCTTGCTGGTACTAGAAGCTTGGTCCAGAGTGACCATGAATGGCTAACACGTGCTAATTAACTGACAGCTGACTCTCATGAGGTGAAGGGCAGAGGGAGTTAGTCAGTTTAGGATAAAAAGGTATACATACCAAAAAACTCTAGCAGAGTAAACCTCAGAAGAAGGAACACAGGAGCTGCTGTCAGAGATGTTCTGTTGGGTCATCACTGGGCTACGTTTGTCATTAAATGATCCTTCCCAAATAAGAAAGATGGGGCATCAGAATATTTACTATACTGGACTCAGTGCTAGCATTTTCTGGTATACTCATGTTCTCTTTGTAGTAACCTCAGGAAGCTACTTGGAATATATTTGCATGCACCCGACGTAATCCATCCACTCCAACCTGACTTGTAGGAGATTTGCTCCCAACTTTTCTCTGAATATCAGGAGGGCAATACTATTTTAGGTTACAAGTTAAGAGTATATCTAAATAACTAGCTTAAGTAGATCATGGGTTATTTTTCTCAAGGTAGTTAGTGTCAATCTGTATGAGTTAGGATCTCAAAGGTACTTGGGTAGAACATTTTCTGAACTCTTCTTGGTGGTCAAGGTGGCTGCTCCCAGTCTTTGTTAGTTGTTCTTGCTTGCTAGGAAAGCAAAGGTTCTGCTTTGCATCACTGTCTTGGTGGACTTCATTTCCATGTCATTGCCTGTAGTCGGATCAGTTGACCATGGAAAACTTCAAAGAAGGTTTAAGAGAATGAGACATTTGATTGGTGTAATTGCTCTACACCTTCATGATGTTGAGAAATCCACTTGGGGCTGCACTTTGGGGTAGAAACAGGAAATTGATTTCCAGGTAGCAGCTACATGCATTCAAATAATTAAAACGAATAAAATTCCCCAAACAGCATAAAATGTCAAGCATCTTTTAAGCTTATTTATAGTTCAGTTAAGATTATGCTTGTTCAATAGACAACATTTCTCAAGTACTATAGATTCTAGTTCCCAGTGTTGATGGTCAGTGCAACTTGTAAAATAGGAGACATCAAGGCAGAAAAACTGGGGGCTTGCTTTTTCTCTTAGCCTTCTCTACCTCCGACTTTATTGTGCATTCCTCCCTAGTAAGTATGTTAAGAAAAACATCATCTTGTGCCATACATGAACAAGAAAAACCTGTACCGCTTTGCATCTTCGAAAGCTTTTCTTGTTTAATTTTAAAAGCTTTAAATTTTCTTGTTTAATTAAAAAGCTTTACTTTTTAATTGCCTACCTGAGTAGACACCCAGCAAGCTCCCATCTACTGGATATTGGTTTTCAAAGGGAAGGATGCAGAGCGGGGAAACTGGGAGCATGCACACATGTACAAACACACATACACACAGCACACGTGTGGGCATGCATGTGCTCGCGTACACACACACACACACACACACACACACACACACACACACACACACACTGAAAAGGTGAAAGTCAGGGATATTCCCTGCAGTTTCTCAATGTGAGTCTGGCACTTGAAAACCCTGCGAGGTGGATGTTTCCATCTCCGCATTACAGACAAGGAGACCAAGTCTTATCATATCACAGTGGCTCACTGAACTGAATCAGAAATGGGACCCAAAATCACCAAAGAATTTCGAGCTTATGTGGGTGTTTGCCAAGAAAAGGGACACCAGGAAGCGAGTTGGCAATGAAGAAAATGGGGAGGAGCCAGGCCAGTCAGTCTCAGGGTAGAGCCAAGGAGAACTAGCCTGAGTGGAGGATCAAAGGGGACATCTGGTGCCCTTTGTCTTCATTAAACCCACGGTTACTCTTTAACGACTGTGCACACTATTAGTCAGGCTGATTCATTAGGCTTGAGTGTATTCCTAACAAAGCCAGAGAGGATTGCAATAAATAGTGTTCAGACATGATGGCTATGGCACCCGGAAAGAGGTCAGCATAAACAAAGCAGACACGTTTGGCTTCGGTTCCTGGTGAAACTGAGGGCTTGTGGGCAGATTTTGGTGATAGTTTGTCTGTGCATTTAGAGCCATAGAGTCATGCAAACAATCTAGCATCCCCATGGTGCGTTGACCCCTTCACTGTCACTGCAAGTTCCCAACATAAGCAGCTCCTTATTGTCATAGCTGCTCAAATGCAGAAAGGATCACAAACCTGATGAGGGAGGTTTGAATCTCTAAGAGAGTGTATAAAGAACCTTGTGCTGATATCAACCGATAAAATCTGAAGGAAGCTTTCAAATTAAAATTAATTAATGAATCAAATTAGAATGAGGTTAGCTGCCGGAAAGAACTTCCAGGAGACAATTATAGGCAATGTTTTAAGAAATGAAATAATGAAACCATTTTGGCTGTATAAGAGATAATGGTTTCTAGACAATACAGTCACTAATCACTTGTGGAAAAGCTCTTCAGAAGAGTTGCTCTTTGAATGTCTTGTGAATCATTTTCTCAGTGTAGAGACCCTGGAGCTTTCTTTTTCTGTCTCCAAGTGTAACATGCAATAAGCTATTTAGTTTTGGGAAAAATGCTTTTTGAATAACGTACAATTAAATTTCAAGGTGACAGAAAACACTTTGTAACCTAGCACCATTATTTACCCTCTAGTACTGAATGCTAAGATGGATTGTCTTATAATTAACAGGGTCCTGTTCTAAAAATAGAGTATGTTGTGGTCCTAATGCAGGCACTGACCTATCGAAGGATGGCACCTCAGGGACTGATGCCCTTTCATTCCACAGGTGTGGTAAACTGAGGCTCAGAGTAGTTCAAAAGTGTTTTGTCACATCACGAGCTAGTAGCCAGTCCTGAATTCCCATCTCACAGCATGACTGTAAATCTAATATAAAATATCTTGGAGTAACTCTAACCAAACAATGGGAGACCTGTATGACAAGAACTTTAAATCTTTGAAGAAAGGAATTGAAGAAGACACCAGAGAATGGAAAGATCTCCCATGCTCTTGGGTAGATAGAATTAACATCATAAAAATGTCCTGAAGCCTGAAGCAGCCTTGAACCCTTACCATTCTGCTTGGCAGAATTGTGGCCTTGGCCTTGTAGCCCGACTTCTTTCCACTTCACTGTTATCTTTGGCAGGTTGAGACAATGCCATACCTCCAAAAATGCACCTTAGATACAAATGAGACACTGTGAAGTCCTTGGCACAGGTAGGTACTCATTTTTTATTAATGGTGAGGCACAATGTGGCTACTATGCTGGATTTTCCCACCTCCACCCAATTTTTTTTGGGGGGGGGCATAGATAATCACCTGTGTCTTCCCTTCCCTTCCCTTCCCTTCCCTTCCCTTCCCTTCTTTTCCTTTCCTTTTTTCCTTCTCCCTTCCCCTGCCCTCCTCTCCTCTCCCCTCCCTTTCACCCTTTCTGCCTTTCACAAACCTGTCTTTTTCTTTCATTATGAAGGAAGATAAGACTTTGAAAACAGATCCTTTGTTTCTGCCCAGGTGTAGTCAATCCCTACCTGTCCCAGGATGGAGAGGTCTGGAGGACAGTTTGCATAACAATACTAACTTGTGTCTCAGATCCAACCATCAGGGGAGCAGAAAGATCTTCTTCCACTTTGGAAAAAAGGCAGTCTAAAAACTGTGGCTTACTTACTAGGGAACACTTAGATCAAGATACACTCTGCAAGTTGAGGAAGAAAGGACTTTATGATTCTATGGACATGAGTCCTGTTCTAGGCTAGGCTATGTCCTGAACTTAATTTCAAAACTAACAAGCTTTCTCTCTCTCTCTCTCTCTCTCTCTCTCTCTCTCTCTCTCTCTCTCCTTCTTTCTTTCATTTATTTTTTTTCTTTTCCTTATTTGAATTCTCTGCTTGTCTACTACATCCTCAGCATAGATCTTTTTTTTTTTTTTTTTTAACCGCCATGGTCTTGTCATAATTGGCCTTGCAGGAATCAAGGGATAAATTGTATGTATGTGTGTACATGCATGTATGTGTGTATATGTGTGCATGTGTATGTGTGTGCATGTGTGTATGTGTATATGCCCATGTATATGAGTGTGTGTGTGTGTGCATGTGTGCACATGTAGAAAAAGAACACTAGATGAGAAACTAGTCACAAGAAGTGGTCACATGACTGGGAACAAAGAAAGTGACAAGAACTTCTGAGTCCAGGGCAGGGTTGTCAGGCAAGTGATCCAGAACAAGTGATGACTGAGGCTTAGAGAAACACCAGCCAGGTAGAGAAGGCTGGGGTAGCCTCTAGACAGAGGCAACAACATGATCAAAGGCTCCAGAGATCACCTGCATAGAGGCACAACCTGTGTGGCTGAGTTCCGCAGGTGGGAGGCCAGCGGCCAGGAAAGACCTGGCATCCAGGCCACTCAGGGCTTTTGATGCCTTGTTAACATCTGTATTTGAACATTCACACTACATTGTCTTCCAGGAGCACTGCAGACCCAATTATCTTGAAGAGGACACTTTAGACCAGTGGGGTACTTGTTACATGTGAACTTCAGAGTCTCCTGGAGATCTGCACAATTTTGAATCTCTGTGGGGCTCATGGATACTTTTTTTTTTTTTAAAGCAAATCTTTAAATAGGGCTTGCCAAAAAGTCCTCTGTAGGAAGGGATAATGATGGCTGTCTGGTCTTTGCCACCTCTCACATCTCTGCCATTACATTATGACAGAGAGACATATATTTATAGATGCTCTATAAATAGTGGGTACCTGGTTATATTTCTATACAACAATTTGCTCGCTGTAGCATGGGAGGCCAGCTTCAGGGGATGTTCATACACTTTCAGTTTGAGGACCCAGGCATCAGTTACATGCAACTATTGTCTTCTCATCTTTTGCCCTACCTATTCCAATAACTAACTTTGGACTCTCTAAGATACTTGTCCAACAACAGACTTGGATTTCTCCTATTTGTGGATGTCACAGTACCAACATGGCTTGGCTTTTGGTTGGAACCTTCTTCTTGATTGTGGATGGCTTGCTTTGCTGTGGCTAAGGCAGGAGAGATATCACCCCCTTATAAACTTCTTATGAAGACATTTATCCTGCACATGAAGGTTTCACTATTACGGCTTATTTGTCTGCAAAAGGTTCTCAGTGCCTTGATTTTATTATGTCACCAGAAGGATGCATGAGTCTGTTCATAGTGTAGATAGTAAGCAGCTTGTGAGGAAGCAGGCAAGCTCACTGTATAGATGAGAATGGACTTTCTGGGTGTGGTAAAGCGTATCGGCTTCTTTAATAATATTTGTGTATTTTCTCATCTTTGAGTCAGGGTCTTATAATGTAACCCAAACTGGCCTCAAACTCAATATTTTCTTTCCAAGTACTAGGATTAGAGGAATGTTCTACTTTGTTTATTATTCTTTATTTTCTCTCCTTTCTTCTTCCCTTCTTTCCTTTCTTTTTTTCTTCCTTCCTTAGTTCCTTCCTTCTTCCCTCCTTAGCTCCTTCCTCCCTTCCTCTCTCCCTCCCTTCCTTCCTTTATTCCTTCTTTCCTTCCTTCCTGCCTTTGTTCTGTCTCTCCCCACACCTCTCTTTCTCTCAGCTCCACTTTTATTAGAGTTGAAAAGAAAAACCACAGAACAGGCAAGCTGTAAATCATAGCTGTTGCCCAAATGAGAAGGGCAGAAAGAAAAGAAGGAAAAGAAACCATTCTGTTTGAGTTAAGCTCGCATTGAGGTCAGCCTCATGGCAGATGAGCAGCATATGGAGGGAAGGAGAACTTCAGAAAAATGTGAAGCCCCAAGTGTTAAGAAAAACATGCTTAGACAAAAGCTGGAGAGAAGAAAAGGAAAATTTATGTTTGCTTGAGCAATTGAGATGGCAGACACATACATACAGCTGCATACATTTAGCTCTGTAACCTACTGAACCAGGGGTCAGAAATTCTGTAAAGGAAAAGCAAATTATTTCATTAAAGGAATAAAAAAATATTCCTTCTATCTTGTTAGCATGACTTAAAGTGGTCCTTATCTCCTGAGGGGTAGTGCCTTAGCCAGGCCACTGAGGAACCCAATGGAATGTTAGGTTCCTCTCCACTCAGACTAGAACACTCTCTTTATCAGAAGGAAATGGCTTTTTCGTTCTAGGTCTTCAATGATTTCGACCATTTAGGTGATGGGATAGAATTGGGGAGTAGATATAGTCCATTTTCATTGAGAAAATCTAGAGATTTGGTTCAAATGTGTTCAACAGAGGAGATACATTTCTGGAGTTTAAGTCCCCATCCTTCTGGATAGCCTTCAGATGGGGTGCTATTTTAGGAGAGGATAAGAAACTGGGGCTCCCTTCTGGTTGCAGAGCTATGAAAATTATTGCATTGTTAGCCCTCTGGGTCCCTTCCCTAACCTCTTGATTTTATCATTCTCCCTTTGCAAGAGGTAATCCTGTCATTTATGAAACTTGGGTATAAATTTATTTGGCTTCTTAGAGTTGAGTAGAGTCACTGAGTGTGACAGCTGTGGAACTATCTAGGGGGCCCTTGAAGTGTGTCTGTAGGTTCATTTGTAAAATAGCCAGGTGTATGAATAAAAGGAAGTTCTTTGTTAGTGCTTCGTTAGAGACACGGGGTGGGGGGGGGAGGAGTAAGGCTCTTTGAGTTATTCAGTTGTTCATTTACTTATTCATCTCATTGTTCAAATGAGGCATCAATCCAACTGAATTATCACAGTACCTAAAGGCACTTTCTGAGAAAGAAGTGTGATGAATAATGTTGAGGATTCTTAATTTACTGGGTGTGTTAACCACTTGGGTTTTTAAGAGATTTTTAAAGGAGTTATGCACTAAAGGGGTGAAGCATTTGGAGATTCATGGAGCAGTTTGGGAGGAGTAATGATAAAAATAATTGGGGTCCTTAGCAGATGACTCTAGGTCTTCTTTGAAATACCCTGAACTCACAAAAAGTTAAAATGAGTGTACTTATTGAAATATCTATGGTTGGAGTACATTTTCTCTATTGAATAGGTAATATAAATGAACTTTAATCGAGCCTGAGGGACACGGGGAATTAACAGAGGGCTAAGGAAGGTATTATATTTATTGTATGTGTCAACAAACATTTTTTTTTCTGGAAATAGGAGAAAGAAGATGGTTCTTTTATTCAAATAAGTATTTAACCATGTATTGACGGGACTTATAATGAGTCATGATTTTTACTTGATAATTATGCAACCAAAGAAAAACTAATGGCTGCATCCTGCAGAACTCTTTATTAGCCAGCGAGAGTTGTGGAATGAGAATCAGCTTGATTCCTACTAATCTGTCCATGAGCTGTTACTTGGATAAAACTGCACCTCTAATTGTTATTATCAACCTACATATAGAATGCTCTCTTGACTCATGTTCACTTTTAAAGTTAAAGCTCGGATTTGGCTTTATTAGTTAAAATCCCCACCTTGCTTAGACAAGTTCTCAGAGGACAGAGGTACATTCTGTTTTCCAGAAGACAAGGCCACTGTGGATTGACCTGATTTCCAGACGGGCATGGCGGGGGTGCCAATGTGTTATCTCAGCACTAAGGAGAGTGAGGCAGGGGGAACTCAGGTTCAAGGGTAGTGTGATTATGCCACCCCCTTTCCCACGTGCTTATCCTGGGTTGTGTATTTCTTATGTATGCACACTCTGTGCTCTTCTCTGTTCTGTACCTAGGAAAGTCTTCTAAGTCAGATGTCTACAGTCCTTAGTTAAACAAGTTTTTTTTGAGGGTTTCATACATGCATGTATGTAATGGAATATGATCACGTCTGTCCCTATTTCTTTCTCCAACTCTACTCACAACTCCTCATTTTTAAAATTTTAAAATTAAAGAACTCTTTAAGTCCACCCATATTGTGGGGACATCCACCAGGAAAACCTACAAGAGGCCATATCCCATGAAAAGAATGATTCTCCCCCCAGCAGCTATCATCTGCCAATGGCTCCTCAGTTTGGGCAGAGGTCTTGGATTCCTCCTCCTCATCCATGCTGGAACTTTGGCTAACTTGATTTTTTGAGGATAATCACAGCCATTGTGAGTTACTGAGTTCAATATCCATTCCATGTCCGAAACACAGAATTTCACAACACTGCTACCTATCTTGGCTTTTGCTTTCTTTCTATTTCTTCTTCTTTGAAGTTCCTTGAACCTTGTCGAGAGGTGCATAAGGATGTGTCACTTCCTGCTGAGCACTCAGGGTCATTTATTCTCAGCACCTTGGCCAGTTGTGAATCTCTGCACTGGCCATTGTATAGAGCAGCTTCTCTCACCGCAGTCGAGAGCAGTCTAGAGCTATGGAAACAAGCATTAGGACTTAGAAAGACACCAAGACCATTTAGCAAATGACATGATAGATTCTACCCTAGGGCCTGTGACCTCCACAGGTATAAGCTTGTGACTCGTACAGGCATGGATTTATAGAACCAGGCACGAATTCCCATCGATGGAATAGAGCTCAAATCCTCCAGCCTATATATGAATGAGGAGATTACTGAGACATCTCTGTTATCCATCAGGGTTTATGGGGAGAAGAGGATCCCCAGGCCACTGACTTTATGACTCCTGGGTGTCTTGACAAAAGATGGGACCTGGAGGTTGAGGCCAAATGAGGCAACTCAATCTATAGCCAGGATCAGGCACATTTAGCTCTTCATGTTCTTCTGTGAAACGTGATCTAAGAGCAGCCACAGAGCTCTGTCCTGACTTTTGTGGACCAGACTCTAGTAGATGCAAAATTTAAGTTCCAGGAAGCCTCCAAGTGATAGAGAGCAGGGTGGCTGCTCCGACATGATCTGGAAGGTACGCCCCAGGGGCAGCCTAGAACTCAGGCCTGTGGCAAGAAGTGTTTGCTGTTTCTGTTATATTCGCAATTGATGAGCTCTGAACTAACTGCAGAGGTTAATCATCTTAAGAATCCTTGTGTGTCCAGATGAGAGCTTCCTGGTGGTGCCGAAATGCTTTGAAGCCCATTCACATCATCACAGGGAAAGTGTTTATTTCTTTATTACATTCTCTAGTTAAGGAAAGTAAGCTGGATCTTCTCTAAATTTTATTTCAGGTGTTGCCCTCCCCCCTTTTAAAAACTTTTTAGGATCACCTACCCATAGAAAGACAATTTAGTTGTCACTTCAAGAACTTAAAAGAAAACTTAATTAAAAATCATCAATCAGGAATTGTATGTGGCCAATTCAAGCATAAAATTCACCATCAAGGAAAAGTTTTTATCAGAAGCAAGCTCGGGTTGCCTATTAGAATTTTAATGGGATTTTATTTAGACGGCTCCCGTGGGTTTAACATTTAATGCCTCCTAGAATATTTTAAAATTATCTTTTTACATAATTAAGTTTTACAAGGAACATTTTGTGAGCTTTTCTTTACTAATAATGTTACTAAAGCAAATAATGTATTTTGTTTCCTACCAGGATAAAAATGTTTCTACACAATACTTTGAAAGGCCAAACAATTCCTTTATCATTTTCTATTGTGGGAATAAAAAGGACCCTCGTAATAAGTGATTTACAGGTAATTTTAACAGAAAAGTCTTATCAATTTATAGAACAATCAAGCAAAAAAAAAGAGTTGCTTTCTGCCTCTGTAAAAAGGGACACAGAGAAACACAAGGTGGAGTTTTTCCAGTCTTTGTGGAAAATATAAATGGCCCATCTTTTTGCTTCCTGTACTTGTACTTTACCCAGTACCCACAATTCCTCAGAAAGAGCAATGACTTTCCTTTTATACAAATGAGAAAACCCAGACTATATATATATATATACATATATATATATATAATAAATATATCGCTTATATCAGTTTTCTTGTTGTTGAAAGAAAATACTTAACAAATAATTTGAGAAAGGAAGAGTTTATTTTGGCTCACGGTTTGAGTGCACAAGGTGTGGCATTGAGAGTGGGAAGCAGCTGGTCACACTATGTCCACAGTCAGAAAGCAGAGAAAGATTAATGAAGGTACCCAGTTCCTTTCTGCTTTGCCTGTATTACTCATTCCAGGATCCCAGTTCCTGTATATTCAGGATGGGTCTTTTTCCCCTCAGTTAAACATCATGAGAAGCATCCTCACAGACATTCCCAAAGGTGTGTCTCCACGTTGACAGTAAAGATTCACTGCTACAAAGACCACACTTGTTAGTTGTTGAATTATATAACCCTGGATACCTAAATAAGTAATTTATTACTAAGATTGTAGGAGAGGGAATGGGAGAATTATTCTTACACGAGTGGGTGCATTTGAGTGGTAGGAATAACACTTCACTAAGTCTCAAGGAAGGTTACAAAGAGGACATGACCCAAGAAAGCATGAACTGATATTGAGAAACATAAAGAAAGCATATACATCATTGACAATATTCAGATCATATATGGCTTGGGATAAAAGAGATACTGTAAAAGTCAACTACAGTCCTGGTCTACTTTTATTATTGAAAGATGGCTTTCTTGAAAGTTTCAATTTAAGCCATCAGAGAACAGATTTCATTAATACATTTGTTAGTTAAATGTTTGTTGGGGGCATAAGAAAACCAAATATAGACCTTGTGCCAGGACTCTGAGTTAGGTAAACTGTGCAGAGAAAGTAACTCGTTGGCCTTTTAAAGACACTATGACAGCAGGGTAAAGGGAAGCAGAAATCCAGACAGGTTATATGGAGATTGCAGTAACACTAGTAAAGAGAGCTCTCATTTATATGTGAGGGAGTGTGTAAGGAACGAGGTGAGATTTTTCTAGAAGATGAAGTATGTCAAAGACTGAGAAAGTGGGATGTTTCTTTGGTCAGAAGGAAGAGCAGGCACACGTCACAGAACCGAAGACCATGGTACATTTGAGTAACACACCGGAGTTTGTTTAGATGAAATGAAGCTGCGAGGGTGCTAGGCTTCCTTCCAGACAGAAAGAAGTGTTCACCTGTCACAGTGACCTAATGACCTCATTTCTGAGAAAGGTGCTTGGCAAGGCCCAGGGAAGCATCAGAATAAAATAAAGACCATAGTTGTGGGACCCTGGCAGAGATGAAATTGTCCACTTTCTCGTTGCTTCATTTTGCAGAAGGCTGACAAGTTCTCCAAGCTGATTCAGAAATACAATGTACGAAAGACTTGATCTGGTCATAGAATGCAGTGTTTGTAGATCAGGGACAGAGTCCGCTTGTCCCTAGAAAATCAGTCAAGTGGCAAATCTAGCACAGTTGGTACTTGGTTCAGCCAAAATAGATCTGGTTTCAGTGCCCCTTTGCTCTCTCGAGAAGTGTTTGGAGCAATAATCATGGAACGGAATAACATGTTCCATGGGTGAACTGAAAATGTGAACTCTCCAAATAAAAATATTCCACTTTATAGTTCACATTGTTTTATTGTTTGAAATTCTGAACAAAAATAGTCCTATCCATTTCACCACGGTTTTGGAAACCTACCGGAGAGAACACCCTCAAAAAGGAATGATTTCCCCCTTCCCACATCAGTTATCAGCTGTCAATAGATCCTCGGTAAAGGATGGGACCTGGGCAGCACCTCCTCTGGCTTGGGCTTGTGCAGCTCTTGCACAGTATCCACCACTGCTGTGAGTTCCCGAGCGCAGTGCTAGGTTATGTCTTGAAGACAGTATCTTACAGCCTTCCTCCCCATCCTCTGGCTCTTCTATTCTTTTTGCGTGCTTTTTCTTGAAGTTCCTTGAGCCTTGGTGGGAGGCTGGTGTTGATCATGATGTCCTGTTTAGGACATCTGTGCACTTGGGACTTGCTGGGTTGTAAAAAGGAGGGCATGATGTTGGGAGGGATCTGTGTTGAGGGAGTTAAAGGAAGGAAATAGAGGTTGGGTATGATTGTATTTCATTAAATATCTGTATGAAGAGGTAAGGACAATTTTAATAAAAATAAATAATTCAACTAAATAAAAATAAATACTCTAGGTATGAGTGTGCCCCCTTTGGGTATATGCCTAAAAGTGCTTTATGTTGGGTCTTGAGGTAGACTGATCCCAAATTTTCTGAGAACTCTCCATACAGATTTTCAAAGTAGCTGTACAAGTTTGCATTCCCACCAGCATGGAGTATTCCCCTTAAACCACATCCTTTCTAGCATAAGCTGTCATTGGGTCATCGGTGGTTTTGATCCTAGCCATTCTGACAGGTGTAAGATGGAATCTCAAAATTTATTTGATTTGCATTTTCCTGATGACTAAGAATGTTGAGCAATTCCTTAAATGTCTTTCAGCCATTTGAATTTCGTCTTTGAGAATTCTCTGTTTAGAATGGTGCCCCATTTTTTGATTGGATTGTTTGGTATTTTGGTGTCTAGTTCCTTGAGTTGTTTGTATATTTTGAAGATCAGCTCCCTGTCAGATGTGTAGTTCGTGAAGATCTTTTCCCAATCTGAGGGCTGCCATTTTGTCTTGTTGATCATGTACTTTGCCTTACAGAAGCTTCTTATAGCAGCATTATTCATAATAGCCAGAACCTGGAAACAACCTAGATGCCCTTCGAGATAAAAAGAAAACCATAGTACATTTGCAGAATGGAATACCACTCAGCAGTAATAAACAACAACATCTTGAAATTTGAAGGTAAATGGACAGAAGTAGAAAAAACCATGCTGAAGTGAGGTAACCCAGACCCAGAAAGACAGATATGGTATGTACTCACTCAGAAGTGAATATTAGACATAAAACAAAGGATGACTAGCCTACAGTCTACAACACCAGAGAAGTTAGGTAACAAAGAGCACTCTGTGAGACATTCATGGTTCTATCTAGGAAGGGGAAAGAGACATGATCTCCTAAAACCTTCATCCAGTAACTGATGGAAGAAGATGCAAAGTGGTTTGTTGTAAAACTAACCACAGGACAGAGTTCCTGGAGTCCTGTCAAAGGGAGGGAGGAGCAACAACATCAGCAAAGGGGTCAAGACTATGATGGGGAAACCCACAGAAACAACTGACACAAATTAGTGGGCACTCACAGACTCAGGACTGACAACAAGGAAACCTGTGTAAGACCAGTCTAAGCCTCCTAAAAGCAGGCGACAGTGAGTGGCTGGGGTAGTTTGTGGGGCCACTGGCAGTGGGATCAAGAGCTATCCTTAATGAATTGTCTGTGTTTTGGAGCCCATTTCCTATGAAGAGAAATCTTGCTCAGTCTAGACATTATGGGGAGGGCTTTGGTCCTTCCTCAATGTGGTGATGTGAGAGAATTTGTGGACTCCACATGACACCCTTATCCTATTTAAGGAGCAGATGGGGGGGATGGGGTGAGGGGAAGGTGGGGGGAATGGGAAGAAGAAAGGGATGAGGAATTGGGATTAGTATGCAAAATTATATGTATAATAAGTACTCATACTTCCTAGTTACCTAGGATGACGTGTTGAAGCAACTCCAATGCTAATTTTGCCAGCAGTACACAAAGATGGGTGGGTTTTTTTTTTTTTTTTGGAATATTTATCCATTGGTTGAATGTGGAACTATGCACTACCACAGAGGGTGGGGGAAAAAAGAAACTACATTTGTATTCAAGGTGACTTTTAATGGTACCTAATCATTACAAACTTACTGTCAGAATCACTGTATGTAGCTGTATCTACCCATGTTAAGAACTTCTTTTAGAACTGAGAGGTTTCTAAATTAATATTTATTTTATTAATAGGAAAAAGGAATGCAAAGATTTGAAGCTCATGTCCACATTCATCAGATCCAACAGCAGTAAGTCAATTGTTGAGAACTTGAAGCACTAAATTTAGGGAATGATGTATTAGTTGGTTGACATAATTTACAATGTCAGAGTAAATTTGACAATAAACACATGCTGACATTTGGCCAGATGTGTTTTTGTTTTGAAACTCTCAATGAGAATTTGCTTCCATACAGCAAACAACAAGGGTCACCAATAATGCTCCAGCACCGCTCACCAGTCCTGCCCCAGGTGTCTCAAGATTAAAATTTTTTTCATTGTAAACATTGTTTACATATACAATCCAGTATGATCATATATACCATTCATTTCCTCTTGTAACTTTCTCCTTATACTTCCCAACACTTCTACTCATGAATTCAAATCTTCAGTATATAAAATTCACTAAGTTTAGTTATGCACTGTAGCATGGGATGGTACCCTAAAAGTAAAATGATTCTCTCTCCTTCAGTAATTATCCACTGCCAATAGTTCCCCAGTAAGGGGTGGGGCCTGCAGATCTTCTACCTTATCTATTCCAGGGTTTTAACTGGTTTGATTGTGCATGTAGCCATGACTGCTGCAAATTCCTGAGTGTGACAGCCTGTCATGTCCAGAAGACAGCACCTCATAACACTCCTCCTTATCTCTCAGCTCTCTCGTTCATTCTGTCTCTTTTTCCCAGGAATCCCTGTGAGCCTTGGTGGTGGCTCTGTTTAAGATACTCTGCTTAGGTCTGAGAACCCATTATCTCATTCTCAGTACTCAGATCAGTTATGCATCTGTGCAGTAACTTCTGTCCATTGCACAAAAGATACTTCTCCAGTCAAGGCTGAGAGCAGCCTAGGTCGATGAGCAGAAACAAAAATACTTAGAAGGGCATTTGCTACAGAATCTTTGGGCATGGATTCAAGAGCTAAACAAGTAAGTTCAAGTCATATCTTTTTGCTTTTCATAACTATGCAAGGTTTGGCATGTTCTTTTCTTCTAAAATTTGTGCTCAATAAATAGAGTTACAATAGTAACTTTGTCATAAGATTGCAGTGGAAGCTGAGTAAGATGGTATGAAAAGTTTTCAACTGAGTTATTGTAGAATAATTAATCAACTTTTCAATAATCATTTGTTAGAGGATGAAATGGGACACAAAAAGAGATTGAGGCGTAACAGAGCAAGGGGCTAGAATCCAGGCTTATCCAATACTGGGGCAGTTTTTTCTGGTCTCTTGATAATGTATTTAATATCATTATATAGAGAAGTTGAATGACTGTTTAACAGCACCCAATGACTCAGAACTTTGAAGTCGAAAGATAATGTCTTAGTGAAATTGTTTTATGCAATGGTTATGTTATTAAAATGTGACCAATAACATTCTTTATTATTATTATTCTTGACTATGAGCTATAAATGTAAGACACCTATGTAATTTTAATTTATAGTAGCCACATTTTAAAATGCAAATGATTTGTATGAAATAAGTTTTATTAATATATTAACATGGAGCAACCAAAAAGTATGAATACTATAATTAATATAAAATTCATAATTTAAGTCATGCCTAATGGGGCAGGCCTGAAATACTAGCTACTCTGGACGGTGAAACAAGTGGTGTGCAAATTCAAAACTGGCCTAGGAAATTTATTAATAATGCTTCTTTTAAAAAAGTGACTAGAGTAGACAAGACATAGAGTTCAATAGTAAAGGGCTCTCCAACGATGCTCAAGACTCTAGGTTCAACCCTCAGTAACACACACACACACAAAGAGAGAGAGGGAGAGACAGAGAGAGAGAGAGAGAGAGACAAAGACAGAGAGGGAAATTCATAATTAGATATGACTTTCTCTGGCATTTATTGCATATTGTACCTGGGGTCAGTCTCAAGTAACTGTATCACAATTGCTCACCAGACATAGATAGCTAACGGTTACTTTTCTAGATGGTACAGGTAGAGATCAATATCCCAATATCCCCAAAAGTGGCATAATAAAATATAAAGCAATTTCAACATTCTTTGGTGGTGCTACATGCTGCATTATATCATGTTCAGTTGAGTAAACATTCCAAGAGAGCCAGGGTGTCAAAGAGATGTCATGAACCTTGAAGTATCTACTATAATCTAGATGTCTGCCATTCCAATGATGACATCGTACTATCTTAAATGTACATTTTAGAGTTTTGTGCTGAGAAAAAAAAATGGTAATATGACATTTCCCACATGGCAAATAGGTATGATTTTTGGGTTATATTTTAAGATGAACAGCTATCCCAGTTCATCATATTGCTTTTTCTGTCACATCATCCATTACACTGTAATAATTTTGTTTAGCAACATTGTTGGTGTCTTTATGAGTCTTGGCACTTATCTTATTGTCCCAATTATTTTTTTCATAATGACTTCTGTCAATTATTTTTTACTGTCTGCTAAAAATTTGAGGAGGATAAATAATGTATGAAGGAATGAGGGAACAAAACATTCTAAAAGGCATTTCCTGCTACTCACTTCTGGTAAAGCGTTGGACCGTACGAAACACAAGCAGATATGACACATGAGTAATTAGACCTCAAACGCCAGATTCAAAGATCATCAGAGACTGGACAAGCTAAGGGAGGACCAGGCTGATTTTCATGTTTGGTGGAGCCGCAGAAAAGTTTATTGACTTTCTTGTGGGCTTTGAGATGCTTGATTGAAGGGAATCTACAGAATAGCCTCCCTCACATCATATGAACTGCCTCTAATTCCATTTCAGTACAATTTGCAGGAGCTAATCTTCAAGGAGTCGGCTCACCTTAAAGGGTAGCAAAAAAAAAAAAAGGATAATTTAACTTTGACCTTTGCTGGAGTATGAGGAGGATGTAGCAAATTTGATGAGTAAACTTTGCTGGATCAGAATGATTTATTCTATGAAGCAGTCTAGATTTTCAGTTCTTGATAATAGAGTCATTATTTTTTCAAGATAGCACTCCCTTGGAAGTTTAGACTATGAATGTTGGATTTCATCAAGCATGCTTGATAAAATCACAACCATGCTAATTGCTGAAATGAGTTAATATAATCTGACATTGGCTTTGGAGAAAACACAGACGTTCACATTCACTAGAGGGAAATTGTAGCCTTTTAAAAAGCATTTTGATAATATAAATCAAAAGCTTTCATAATGCGTGTAGCCCCTGGGCCAAAACTATAATCTCTAGTTGATTCTTCCTAGTCAGCTTGGGATTTCTGTGTATTTGCATTTCATGGAGTGCTTTTTATCGTGCTGGGAAGTAAACACCCATATAAAAGCAAATCTCCTGTATACTATGTGAGTACTTTATCATTGGCCCAACTTCTCCAGCCCTTGCCACCATGGTTGAGCCTTCTGAGGACCAGGAATATAAGGTACTTCCAAATGATACCCATTTTATAGATTAAGGTCCTGTGAGCTGAACAAATTCTAGCAACTAGATTATATCTATACAATCAATAAGCCAAGGATGTTTTTTGATGATCTGTCTTCAAATACAGAAATGTGAACATTATAGTGAATGTTCTACAGTATTTTATATGTATTTCCTGTTAAGAAAGAAATAATGTAACTATCTTAAATCTCAAAAATAGTAAAAAAATAATTCAGTTAAAAATACAGAATACTCAATTAAATTTGAATTTCCTATAAACGAAGAATAATTTTCACTTCATTTTTTCAGACTGCCAGGAAATCTGCACACTACAAGATGAATATCCATCTTTCAATCTCATTTATCTAAAATTGAAAGTTAGTGAGGTGCCTAATATTTCTATGTGCTAATTGCTGTGAGCGTTAGAATCCTAAGCCTTAAGAAATATCAGAAGAATGAAGAAGACTTTTATGTGGAAGGATTCTGCTCGGCCACAGTCTTGATCCAGCAGAACACAGCAGTTACCAGAGGTTACAGCAGACACACTTCATAGATCAGTCACCTAAGCCAGAACCTTCATCCAGAGCAATGCTTCCCAACCTTCCTATACTATTCTTCATGTTGTGGTGGCCCCTAACCATACAATTATTTTCATTTCTATTTCATAACTGCAATTTTGATGCTATGAATCACAATGTAAATATCTATGTTTTTCTGTGATAGGATCATTCAACTCTCAAAGAATGATCTAGAGAGATTGCAAGAATATCTTAGGTTATATAATAATGTAAAATCAGTTCTATTCTCTCTAAGAGGGTTATTTGAATTGCTGAAGTGTTATGAGGGAATTAACAGTGCCATATAACTAATAAGTAGAGAAAACATACTGATGGTGGTGAATGGATAGATACAACATATTGACTTAATATACTGGGAAAATAATTGAAAGGGAGAATGGAATAATAAGGAAAAATATAATGTCAATCAACGCCATTACTGAAATTGCTAAAGAAATGAGCAAACATAATATTGATAAAAGAATCTTACCTGGTTTCCTAGTATGTGTGTTTCCTGGTATGTGTGTTGGAGTCCGTTTCAAAATAAATTATAAGGATGTGAGGAAAGGCAGGATTCAACAGATGGGGAAGTTCACCTAGTAAATACAGAGAACTCAACCCAAAGGGTGGGAACACTAGAGACAGGATGCTTCTTTAGGGTTGTCCCAATCTGGAGCAAGAGGCCCAGGTTTTATACCTCTTCATAGACTAGTTATGGGATGCAGGCTACCCATGAAGTTATGTAGTCTTGCTCATGGTTCATCTGTCTGCCTGAAGGCAGTTTCTAGAGACTAAGGCAAGGTGGAGCTATCTGATTCCATTGTGAAGAACCCCCAGGAGCTGGGAAGATGAATGCATCAGTATTGAAGGAGACTTAGGACAGGGTGCTGTTCAATACAGCATTCTCTATAGTTTATCACTATCTATGCTCAGATCTACTTGTTTTCCATTTAGAATTTTTCCCCACTGGGATCTCAGGATCCTGGATGGCACCTTATTAAAAAAAATAACAAGGAAAGATTAGAACAATGAATGCTACCTCTTTCCTTTGTAGCTGAATCTGGAGTGTAAATGTCAGAGCTCACAAGGCCAGAGTTCTTGGCCACTATGATCTTGGATCACAACTTTAGTATGGGGCCATTTTGTTTTGTCAAAGAATGGTACCTACTTGTATATCAGATTAATTTTTATTTGTACTCAGATGAAATGGAAGAGGATCTTTTCTGAGCAACAGGGTCAATTACCCGACTCATCCAGATGATTCAGCAGTCATTTCTAATAGCATGAGTCCATTTTATGTTGGCATTCTAGCAAAAGGGGGCTGAAGTAACCATTTGGTAGCTATAGCTTGAAATTCTAGAGGGTGTTTTCTATGTCTACTCTCTGGGTAGTGTTAACAGCATGGAAAATATAAAGTGACTATGTGCAGGGTTAGCTCCATACGTGTGGACAGTTCTCAGCCACACTGGTACCATACCCAAATCATCAAACACAAGTTTGGAGGGAAGCTCATGACATTTGTTGCTATGGATTCATATCAAGAACATGACTAACAACTGAAGAGTATAAAAGTCAATTCTAAATCATTGAGAATGAGTAGCAAGACCAAAAGCAGAGCCAAATGCCTCTGAACTTCAATCAAAGAAGCCAAGATGTTTATTACCCTAGCACCATATGAAATTTAATGAAGAAATTGTTGAGTAGGTTGTGCTAATACAGCTAGGAATATATTTGTAACTAATAATAAATGATATAAGTATGTTATATATATTATATTTGTAACTAGGTGTTTATACATATACATGTATATTGAGATTATAATTTAATCATAGCATTTCTCTTGATTCTTTTCTCAAACCCTCCCATTTTCCATCCTTCAAATTCATGGCTTCTTTTTTCACTAATTATTTTTACATGGATATATGTGTATATATTTATGCATGTATACATGTATGCATGTATATACATATATACACATATATTCCTTAATATAACCTCCTCAGTCCATAGAATGTTACTTGCATGTGTATTTTCAGGACTCACTATTTGGCACTGGAACACCTTCCTTAGGGAAAACTGCTACTTCCATTCCCTGCTTTCCTCAGTTGCTTGTAGTTATTTTTTTCCTTTGTTTTTGTTTTTTCGAGACAGGGTTTCTCTGTGGTTTTGGAGCCTGTCCTGGAACTAGCTCTTGTAGACCAGGCTGGTCTAGAACTCACAGAGATCCGCCTGCCTCTGCCTCCCAAGTGCTGGGATTAAAGGCGTGCACCACCACTGCCCGGCGCTTGTAGTTATTTTTGTAGGGTTGAAGCCTTGTGGGCTTTTCTATCTACTTTGGTGTTTCTATTGGCATTGTCCTTGTTCAGCTCACTCTGTCCATTCAAGTTCATGAGACTTTGTGGGTATAGCTTCTGATATTCCTGGGGAAAAATGACATAGCAGATTCTCTCATCCTCTGGCTCTTGCAATCATATTGCCCTCTCTTCTGTGATGTTCCCTGGTCCATTTATGCAGAAGTGCTTTGTAGATGCATCTATTGCAACTGGGTTCCATAACTCTGTATTTTGATTGGCTGTGTTTTTTCTGTAGTGGTCCCTGTCTGGAAATGGAAGAAGGGAAATGATGTTACTATATTTTAATTTAAAAAATATTAAAAAACTTTAAAATTTAAATAAATCTTGTCAATAGGCAATGGATAACAGAGACAGATAATTCAGAGTGAGGCTGTAGCCTAAGAACTTGTGTACAGTGTAGAATGCCCAGTGAAAATAAAGCCAAACAAGTCCAGCTATGCAGTGTGGCCCTTCTAGTACACAACTTGTTGATTCTCCCATGCTACTGTATGCTACTGTGCTTGTATACTGAATGATGCATTTATAGATCTTGTATAGAATGTACATCCTAACATTTGGATCTGTCTGGTATGAAATATTTGCCTATTGTATACTTCTCTTGTACTACCAGACAAGCTTTGAGGCAAACACTTTGAAAGAATCCATAACTATGAAATTACAACGGGAATAAGAACAAAAGCAGAGCGAGGCTCTGCTCCATAAGATATCGTTTTTATTTGATCTTTTATGTGTTTGATATGAAAATGACAGAGGAACAGACACTGGATCTCAGACCAGAGGTCAGTAAACATGCAGACTGCAGGGAGATTGTGACAACTTTGGGGTTTCTGTTGGTACAGTGGCCAGGTGTGGGAACAGCCCTTGTGGGCAAAGGCATTGGCAGAGTGGAGCAAAGAATGAGAGATGTGCTCTGGGCTTTTATCAGAATTAAAGCTCACTAGGGTATAATAGTATGAATTTCATGGATGTTCATTTAAAACTAGATAGTAGAACCAATGATTACCTTTTACACTTTAAAACAAAATGATATTTAGAAGATCCAGAATCAACCTACCATTTACTTACCTATTGTTTTAACCTTATGCAAAAGTAGGTTTTTTTTTTTTTAATCTAAAGGGGAGAGAGGAGGAGAAGCAATGTTTCCTGCATTGCACAGCTGGGGGAAGGGGGGAGCTAAATTTGCCAAATCCTATTTCATTACCTCTTTTCTTGTTTCTTCATTTCATGCTTATAGTGACTGCCCTCTGTAAAATTTATTTTTAAAGAGAATTTAAGAAACAAATATTTTCTCACTGTGGTACGTGGTCTTTGTTTTCTCTCCAAATCCACATATCGAAAGCCGCAGAGTGGCACATAGCATTTGGAAGAGGTGATGAGAGGTGAGCGTGGAGCCCTGATGGGAAGAACCGGTGCCCTTAGAAAGTAGGTCTCAAGGAACTTAATTCTCTTCTATAAGTAGATCCAGAAAATGGGCCTCCCGAGACACTGAATCTGTCCTGACCTCGACGTTCTCAACTTTTGGAACTGTGAGTAAAGAAACGTCTCCCGTGTCAGCCTTTCAGCTATAATGTCAGTGAAGACACAGTTCCTAGGGTTCTGTAATGCTGAACTGGGTAGAGCAGTGGAAGGTGACTAAGAAGAGTATGAACTAAAGGATCAAAACAAAGAGAACGCTGAAGGTCCTTTTCACAAGTGGTTACCTTTCACCCAACATCCATGGACTGAATTCCACACAAATCCTTTTGGGACCCTGGGTTGTGTTCTGGGAGTCATTATTATGAAATCTGAAGGATAGCACATTTGATTTCTCATGCAAACAGCTCTTAAATTGTTTTTGACTTCATATTTAAGGAAGAATGAAGATCCTTAATGGCTGTAAATGTCTGTTTTGCTCTGTTATTTGAGATACTGTTTCTGAAACACCTAAGTATCTTACAACCTTTGTTTGTAGCTCCTTGTTTGACTCTAGGCTTGTACATACTCTCAGTAGGGTGTACTTTAGACACACAAATTTTTAGAAGTTCAAAACCAGCTTTGGGTATATATCTCAACCCTGACAGCTACACGAATGCACCCTGTGCAGTCTTGAGGAGCCAGCACTGGGTTTCTGTGGGCAAAGGCACTGGAAATAGAGGGTGTGCCTCACATACCAGGGCCAAACAAACCTGGGATGCTTCCAACAGGATTGACCTTCAATATGCCATCAACAGATCAAAGCCACTTTCTAGTTTACACCCTGTAGATATTTCTTCAGCGTTGACACCAGTGATTAAATATACGTTTCCCTTCCAAAATGAAGTTGCTTTATTGCTCTCCATTATTGCACAGATGACAACACCCTGTTGCGGAAACTTCAGATGGTAAATACTGTATAGAAAGTCATAAAGAAGTCAAAAATTCTGTGTGTTCTGGAGCCAGGTTAGTGGAATCCTCACCTTGCTTTGTCTTAGCTGTGGGCTCTTGAGAAATCAAATATCTTCTGTTCTTGTGCCTGTGTTTCCTTGTTTGTCAAAAGGAAATAAGTAAAGGGGATATCTCATTGGGTTTGTAAGTGATTTGGTAAACTTCTGCATTCAAAATTGCACCATTAGGAATGTTGACTATTACTGTTATTAAGATACTATTCTCCCTCTGAAGTATGCATCAGCATGAATTTATTGTTGTAGGGAGGCCACTAGTTGGTTCCTGTTGCTCAGCAGCTCAGACCTGAAATAATCACACAGAAACTATATTATTTAAACCACTGGTTGGTCCCTTATCTCTAGCTTCTTACTGGCTAGCTCTTACATATTAATTTAACTCATTTCCATTGATATGTGCATCACCATGAGGTCATGGTCTACCAGCAAAGTTTCAGCAGTCTGTCTCCCGTGGCAGCTCTATGGCTTCTCAATGACTCTGCCTACTCTCCCAGCATTCAGGTTAGTCCCCCCCCCCATAGTCTATTTTGCCCTGCGCAGGCCCAAAGCAGCTTCTTTATTAACCAATGATATTCACAGCATATAGAGGTGGAATCCCATATCACCCCCCCTTTTCTGTCTAAATAAAAAGGAAGGTTTTAACTTTAACATAGTAACAAAAGAGGTATCAAGCAAAAATTAGTTATAATATTTATATCTATATTATTTTTATAATAAGGAAAGCTATAACTATGTATTGTTTATATATAAATAAGTTATATGAATCATATTGTTTCAAGACTTGATTTTAAAACTCAGTACATTATTGGATCCTTTTCCAAGTCAGTGCATATGAATCATTGTCCTCACTTAACTCACCATCAGTAGTAAGAGCAAAGAAAATTAATCTTCATTTGCAAAAGGACTTATAGCACAATGTTTGTGTGAGGGTTTGTTAAAGAGAGAGAGAGAGAGAGAGATGGATGATGAACAAAGAATCTTACAAGTTTTGCCTTCTTTCTCTCTCTTTCCAGAACTAGAAACTTTCCCAATGAGCATTGTTTCCTTCCAACACACGGAAAAGTAAGATGCAGGACAAAAATCTTTACTAGGGGAGCAACAAATTCAGGATAGACCTACATAGGCTTCAGTTTTTTATAGTCCAGTCTCACTAAAGTCAGTACAGAATTCTCTACCAGGTGGTGTGGGAGAATTGTCTATATTCTGTCAATTATGTTTTAAATAAATGCCAATTGGCCAGTAGCCCAGGCAAGAAGTATAGGCAGGACAACCAGACAGGAAGTAGAAGCGGATCAATGAGAACAGGAGAATTCTGGGAAGGAGGAAGCCCATTCCTCCCCAGTCCTGTCCAGAAGAAGCAGGATGTGACCTGCCCTTCTGAAAAAGGTACTTAGCCATTTGGCTAACATAGATAAGAATAATAGGTTAATATAAGTTATAAGAGTTAACAAGAAGCCTGAGCTAATGGGCCAATCAGTTTATAACTTATGGAGACCTCTGTGTGATTTTCTTTGGGACCTAACAACTGTGGTTACTGGGCAAAACAGTAACCCCAACAAGCAGGCCCTCATGTTACAACCAGTTTTTTTTTGGAGGGGGGAGGATTTACTAGAAAAGGCTACTTTTCACTGGTATAGCTAAAGCAGTTGACATAGAGCTTGAGACAATGACAGCCACCAACCAGTCTTTGTGACACTCACTCACATCTCTAGTTGAGTGCTCTCTTTTTAACTCTAAGCTGTCTGTTCAGAGTCTTTACTATCTATATCCTTGTAACTTTCCAACAGCCTTGCCCCCTCTCACATTACACAATTTACCCTTAAAGATCCCTCATAATTTTCTTCAAACATATGGAGTTGAATGGTACTCACCATCTACTCTTATGGTATCTTGGATCAAGATACTAATTGCAAGAACTCTTCCAAGTTTCACAGTTTTCATCCCTGACAACATTAGGGATAGTCCAACTTGAAAAAGTTAGGAACATGTCTCTTTCACACTCAAAGTACAACTATGATTGCTTCTTTCTCTAGCAGCAGTAAAGCCCTTAAAATAGTCTATTATGTTCTGTCTAATGTGATTCTTCTCTTGTCTCTTTTCCCATGCCTTCCTCCTGAAGTTGACTTTGGTTATGCAGCATCTTTTGTCAGCGATTATTAATCTGCATGGATCGTGTTTAGTTGTGGCTCCATAAGAGTGAAAGTATTGTCTCTTGATGAATGTTGTTACAATTGGCAGAGTTATTGTATTTACTTTCTATTTTGGGGAATCCCAAAGAAGTCATTAAATATCTTTGAATCACCAGCATCTTCTATGTGAAATTATTCCCTTGTTTATTATATCTGTCATGTGATAGATTCTCAATAAATAAATACACGATGTCAAGTAACCAAATGTATTATAATGCTTTGTGAACAAAGTCTTGAGCATTGTAAAGGATTTTTATAGGTTGGAATAATCCTTCAGAACCCATGTAAGGATAGAGAAGATGGGAAGAAGGCTCCTGAGATTGTTTACTTTTAATGTGAAACAGGTTTTTTTTTAATCAATTTAGCCTGATATTAAAAGAATGACACCTTAAACTATTCACAATGAATGAAGCCCAGTTCACATTGTTATTGGTGCCTAACATTTTTATGATTCCTTTTATTTTTCCATCACTAGCTGAGTAGACTTTCCCATATTATTTTATTTGGATGCTATCATGTGACCTACTCTAGTCAATGGAATAATAGAACATAGTGCTTGTTTGCTTTTCAGTTGAGGTGGTCAGAACTTCCACAGAACTTCTCGGGTTGTCAGTAGTCATTTCTCTCAGGCACATTAATGGAGAAGATCTCTTATTGAGTTGGGGGAAATCTGAAGAATTGTCCAAATGCAAGCCAACATGGAATGAATAGGAAAGGAACCTCTCAGGGTATTTCAGATTTCAAGAGTTTTGCACAAGGCTTCACAAGGTGATAATTCTAAGGATTCTAAGGAATTCTCAGGAATTCAGGAGGCTGGCCCCTGAATCTCTACAGCACTCTCTTCTTACTTTTTATATGACCTCATTTAGAGCCTCTGTGGTTCACAAAAGTACATCTTGACCACTGCTGGTCTTTGCTAAGACATAGCTTTTTTTTTTTTGCTTAGATTCTTTTCCTGGTCAGGAAATGTTTTGATTCTGTTGGAAAAGTTAAAGTATAACCCTTGTGACTTTTTTTTCTGACTGTTTCCATTTTTTCCATTTTTTAGTATACCTCAGTATGACTGTTGATAATCAGCATCTTTCCCTCTTTCTTTGGAATGAGATAATAAATTTATAATTATTTAATTCTCAGGATCACTTACTAATTAGTCCCCTGTTGGTAATTTAAAGCACAATCTTTCCACTACTCTGATTGTGAATTGATAGAAGTCACTGCCCTACGATTAACTTTATTGCTTAGGTTTACATCAAGCTTATCCATTTAAAAACAGTTAAGCTTGATAGCATAAATCTTCCTTTTGAG
>NC_022017.1:37692380-37702922 GCF_000317375.1 Microtus ochrogaster | reverse complement strand
AAGCTTGATAGCATAAATCTTCCTTTTGAGTGTCCTAAACTTATTCATGAGGTACATTCTTTGCCAATTTGTTGATGAAGATCTATTGATGGCTACATCTCTCAAATTATATCTTACTGTATCTATTGTATCATTTCTCCATTGACAGTTTAAGTGGGTATAAAATTTTAGACTGACATCCTTTTTCTTATCTATATTCGGATAATTTTGCTTTAGGTACATTAATTTTAATATCTTTGTCAATAAGTTAATACTGGTCTGAAACACATTCATTTTGTTCTGTCTCTGATAGCTTCCTGTTCTTTACTTCCCTGCATTTTTTACCAAGCTTCCTCGATTCAGATTTGCTCTTATTTATCCTGCTTGAAACTCATTGCTATTCATATAGACATCCTTGCTTTTGTTCAATGCTTTTAATAGGATATTTTCTGGGATGATATGTTGAGGTGCTCTTCTACAGTTATTTTTCATTTCTCTCTGAGCAATCTCAACATATTTTCCTGTGTAATATGATATGCATTCTTCTTTAAGATTTGTGTCGAACTATGGATATTGTAAGGTAAACCTGAAAACATGTGGTAACCAGGTTAATATTTGGGTTTCAATAATTTTAATATGAATAGCTGTAAATTTAAATGGTGATTATACTAAGAAGCTTCCCTGTCTGTTCTTAGACATCACCCCACCTTGTGTATCTCTATTTTCTGTGTTCTTATGAATTTATGAATAGATACATTTTGACCCCTATTGGAACATCACATTCCTTTTATTCCTGTTCCTCTTGTTCTCTCTGTTTTCATGGGTATTTTTCTCAAATTTATTACATCATTTCTTTTCTAAAGTATTAGTTGTAGCTATCTTATTGCTTTACTCCCCTGATGGGATTTTCTCTTTTTATTTTTTCAATTTATGAAAATTCTTTGTGTCTGTTCTTTCATTTATATCATTTTTATGTACTCAAATTATTCTTTTATGTCTATAATCATTCAAGACATTTATTATATGGTCTTAATTTCATGTACCCATTATTTGGAATCGTGGAAGTTCTAAGCAAATTTGATCTTTATTCTGACATTTTCCACAATCTGCTTGTTTGTTATACAGACAAGGAATTTTACAAAGTGTTATGAACAATTTGAATCCAGAATTCATGGGTTTGAATCTTGACTTTGTCATTTATAAAGTGATCTTAACTACTTATACTGATTCTCTGTGCTTCAATTTCCTTAAATATTGAGCATATCAATATAACCTGTTTTTCACATATTGTGTAGTAATGCTATAGTTAAAATAAGTAGAGCCTAAACGGTAGTCATTACCCAAGGATTCTAAGTGTCAATATCTTCACCATGACATTTGTAAACTTACTTTTACTAGGCCTTCATACTTATAATTCAATGGATTTTGTTGGAGATTGTGTTCCCTAATGGTGGGTTTCCATTTTTTTTAACTCCATAATTTCTAGAGATTCTCCAGTGTGAAACCATTCTCTGTTTTAATTTGTAATGATTTAGTTTGCTGAGCAAAAGGAGAGTATAATTTCTGCTGAGGAGCAGCAGGCTCACATTTGGATTTGAGAGGGCCCAGTAAGTAGAAATGGCCA
This sequence comes from Microtus ochrogaster, assembly GCF_000317375.1. NCBI lineage: Eukaryota > Metazoa > Chordata > Mammalia > Rodentia > Cricetidae > Microtus > Microtus ochrogaster. The sequence goes on along the minus strand of NC_022017.1, from coordinate 37,701,319 downwards.
ATAGATTAAGGAATTTTGCCATCCAGGATACATATCATAGGCCTTGTCTCTACTTAATTTACAGCATGCATAAGTGAAGGGAAATTCATGTTTTCATTGATTGAAAGATATTGAAAAAGGAGAAAGAAAGCTGCTAAATTTGAACATACCCCATTCCATCCTAAGCTCATATATAAGATGCCCCAGTTGCCATGAGGGATCAGGGAACTGGAACAGAATTTAGAGCAACACTGAAAGACACCCCTCTATATGGAAACACGAAGCCTGGGGAAGGAAAGGTTTCCTTTCACTATCTTATGCGTTTTCTACCATTGGCCTGTTAAAAATTCATCTGGAGGGGCTGGCGAGATGGCTCAGTGGTTAAGAGTACTGACTGCTCTTCCAGAGGATCCAGGTTCAATTCCCAGCACCCACATGGCAGCTCACAACTGTCTGTAAATCCAGTTCCAGGGGATCTGACACCTTCACACCAATGCACATAAAATAAAGTTAAATAAACCATAAAAAATATTTTAAAAAAGAATTTAAAACAATTCATCTGTATTCCAGGACAGGCCCGGGGTGTGTGTGTGTGTGTGTGTGTGTGTGTGTGTGTGTGTGTGCGCGATCACATGTGTGTCCATTCACACATGGTGTGGTCCAGGGCTACTTGTCGTACTAGACAGTTTTTACAAATCCATGCACTTGTCTATGGCAGAATAGGTTTCAGTTCCGTTTTCCTCTTTCCTTTCCCAAAGCTCAGAGTGAGAACTGAACACCAGCTGACTGTTTATAATTGAGCAACCCAATATTTTTTTCCATATGAAAACTCACCTGTACACTTCAAAGGGTATGCTGTTTTCTCTAGGAACTGTGGGCATTTTGAAGCAGGTAGTTGGGTTAGCTGGCTTGCTGTGTCAGGCCCTGGAGAACCCTATGATTGACTCTGAATGATAAATGTCTGCCTGTTCAATGTGTGGTCCTTAGCTGTGTCCTTTGGTTGTTTTTCTCTCTTGCCTTTTGCTTGATGATCCGTCTGATGGCATACCTCTCTGTCTTTCTGTGTTTTATTATCTTTCTGTTACCCTCCTCTCTCCTCACCTCTCCTTGCATTTTACTTTGTCAGTTTCATTATTGTCAACTATATGCTCATGCTCTTATTAGAAAAGTTTGCTCATTTTGAGAATCCAACTGCATTCTTGATATAAAGAGAGAACTTATTTAATATTGAATGAATAAAAATATTCATTTTCACGCCAGTGGTGGTGGCATATGCCTTTAATACCATCACTCAGGAGGGAAAGACAAGTAGATCTCTAAGAGTTCGAGATCAGCTTGTCCTACAGAATGAGTTCCAGGACAGCTCAGACTACACAAAGAAACCCTGTCTCAAAAACAACAACAACAACAACAACAACAAAAAACAGAAAACAAAAGAAAACAAAAGAAATCCATTTTCACCTTCAGACAAAATGCAATGTGTTGCTTTGGACTTAGGCTACAAACATGCCACCTACTAGAAGACATGGATAAGGCCATGTTTTGTATACTCTTGCTCCTCTCACCACTGCTAGTGATGCAGCGTCAGTTGTTCTGATGCTTTGACCACTTGTTTTTTGTTTCTAAATTCAAGTATCTGTAGGGCTGAAATTGGGAAACCCTGGGGGCAAACAGCATACACTGGTTTTTAGTACTACATTTTGCTTCATAGAGACTTTATTTTGCATACTCTGTGATCCAAGAGCTCCCCCTTAATCAATATTGGTATTTGTCATTGCTCTTGGTTGCCTGAAAGAACTCAAGGGTTAAGAAACTATTGCTGAAGACATCATAGACTTCAATCACAGGACTTGAAGAAATAAAGCTGGCACTGACTTGGAAGCCAGTCCAAGTGGTTTGTTCTCCTAGTATGACAAGGTTCTACAAAATTTGCCAGATGGAAAAAGAAAAATATCAATAATCTTACCAGGTTGTAAATTCTTCCAACGAAAACAACTACTGTTCTGGTGAGATATGCCCAATAATACAATAGTGGCACTGGTGTCTTGGGTTAACCAACTACTCTCTTTTTGTAGGTAAGGACCACTAACTAGAAGATAGCTCATTCCTGCTATTTTAAGCGTAACTAAGAACCAGTTGCTGAATAGGTCATAGACCCTGGAGGATAATTTACTACTCTCATTATGCTAAATTGATAGACTATCCAGCTTCATTCTAAATACTACATAGGCTAGTGTAGCTCTCATCTGGCATCAAAGAAGTTTCTTTTTGCAGCAGAGGAAAGTTATTTCAGATAACCACAATTGTCCAAAGTATAAAGACTAAACAACTATGGAATGTCCCTCTTTGGGAAATCTGATATATTCAAGGCTCATGAGACATTATGAAAGAAAGAACAGAACAATGCTAAGGGCCAGAAGACTGAGCGTACTGCTATAAAATAATGTCCTCTGTACATGACAGGGCTGCTATGGCCATAACTGCTCAACAGCTATGGGTGACAACATATGATCATCATCTAGTACTGCAACCTGTTTAGTGCTTTGGAGCTCAAATTAGCAATCAACAGCATTCTCCCTTGGCTCAGACCTACCATCACATGGGCTTCACAAATCAAATCAGGTTATTTGGTTTCTAGGCTTCTCATCTGAGATGGTTACTGAAAATGACTCTTCCCAACACTTCAATTGTTTTGACACTGAATTCTCTCAATGGCTACAGAGTGTTAGAGCAGTGAGGGTGTTTCAGCACTGTGCACTAGGGATGGACAGGAGTGCTTTGGTTGACTCTGAGCTATGAAGGATATCAGATCTTTAGAGGAAAAGGTACTCTAGGTAGGATATAAAAGTGGATCACATCATTGGTTAATTCCTAGGTGCCTGAGTGGTCTATTAAGGAATTTTTCATAAAAAGTAAGTCTTTTAAACTTAAGTACCTTAGAATCTCACAGAAGATCTTTGTGAGAACGACTTAAGCTTCTTTTACCTCATCACTCCTACTATTTCAGAAAGGGGGACAATTATATGTCACTGCATAGAGCACCTCTGAGTATGAATGTTCATGTAAGCAAAATGCTTGGACAACCTGACATATAGGGAGTCTTCGAACCTTGTCATTAACTTTTGTGCTCATCATATAATTCAAAAAATTTCTCCTTTTGCTCGCTTTCTCCCTATAAAAGCTAAAGCCAAGTTTGAGACTGGTAAATGATATCAACTAAGATACAAACTCATGCAATGTGACTCTGGGGCCTGGACTGTGAGCTGCTGGACAGAATTCAATTGTATTCCTCTAATTCAGAGATTCTTGGGCTGTGACTTCATTTGGTAGTCTTTGTATGTATTAGTTAAGATGACCCAGCGTAGAAAGACTCAAAACCTGAAAGACTGGATTCTTCCCTAGAACTGTTAGGTGAATGCATTGCTCTACTCACAGTTTGTTTAGGGAGGGCAAGGTCTGGGTTTCATGCAGCCTTCTCTGTGCCTGGCTGGCAAGGCTATTTTAAACTTTAGCATGCGAAAGTCGTATTGAGGAATTCTCTCACTTTTCAGTAGGAGTCAGACTTTATACATCAATATGCAATTTTAAAATGATAGATTGCCAAAAGGTCTTCTCGGGTGTCTAAAGGCATATTATTCTTTGGAGGCTGCTTCTAGGGACCATTGATTTGAACAATTGTTAGAGTTTTCCAGTGTAATTTCTCGGTTGCTTCCTTTATTCTGTTCTGGAAATGGTTTCCATTTCTGCATCTCCACCAATCCTCTGCAGTCAGCCTGTTTAACACCGGCAGCGACACTGCTTCGTTTATCATCTTGTGTCTCCAGTGTTTTGCTAGAGATGATAGATGTGCAATGAATGTAATGTCTATCAATCTTTGGGCATAATATTGAAACACAGAACTTTTCATTTTATTAAATGATAAACAGGAATTCATGAAGGCATGATGCCTTAAGACACATTATTTAGTTGATTCACTAAACTAGTTTAGTTGGATCAGGATTCTTGATTAGGTACAAAATTTTGCACTTAAAAAGTAGGCTGTCCTAAGAAATGTTTTCATACTAAAATGTAGTGACATAGTTACCTTGATTAACAACAAATCAGAACTTTTATTATATGTATATATACCCATAAAATATCATTCACAATAATATAGTCCACTGAAGGAAACTATCAAAGTATGGGAAACTTGCATAAAATATGCATACTTAATTATGAAAAAGAAACAGTAAAACATGAGGAGAAAAATGGAAAGAAGAAAAGGAAAACCTAATATGCAATGTAGTTTGAACACTGATAGTTAAGTTTCTTTGAATGGAACATATAAATGTATGCAAATTGGCCTACCTCATTAAGAAAAAGTTATGCAAATAAATGCCCATAGAAATCTGCTAGAATTTGAAGTTAGAAGGCAGTGTACTTAATTTCACTTAGACTAATTTTCTGCTTTCTGGAATATCCCTCTCAGGGGTCCTTAGAGCCAAATTCTTGCATTATAACCACCTGTTCACCCACATGTCCATCCTACATGTTTTCTGTGCTTGGGGCGCTATAGGATGTGGAAGTTGTAAAGGTTAAATTCAGAAGATAGGAGTCCTTAAGAGCATATGAATGACCTGCATGTTTTTTGTTTTTGATATGACATTGGAATCCTCTTGTGCCTGAGATACTTTGCTCAATGCACATTCTTGGAGGGAACACAGATGCCTAAATCTCCCTGAAATAAAAATGCAGCGTGGGCAAGATAAGATTGAGAACTATCTCATAGGTACATCTTGTGTCACTGATGACCAACTGTCAGTATTTTCTTATATCAACTCCCCTCCTTTTCTAATTCCATTTTTTCTAAGTTTCCACAAACTTCAAGTGCAACTTCCATCTTCATGCCTGACCAAGCTGTCTGCAGACTTTGCAGCTCTATCTATCTAACTGTAGCTAGCACAAACCAAATTAGAAAGATAACTCTAACAGAAACAAAAAGAGAGAAAATGGGCACCAATTTCACTTGAAGAATTCACTTTCAAACACAAATGTATGTATGGTTCTATCTGAGCTTTTTATGAATTATGTAATCACGAGTAAATCTCAACCACTTTGGAATAAGTCAGAGGAAATAGTGCCTACCTTGATGGATTGTGAGGAGAATGGGATGGTGTGGGAAGTCCTTCTGTATATGTGTTGCTTTTATTGGTTAATGAATAAAAAAGTTGCTTTGGCCTGTGATATGACAGACTAGAGCTAGGTGGAGAAAACTAAACTGAATGCTGGGAGAAAGAAGGCACAGACAATGAAAAGCCATGGAGCCACTTCCAGAGTCAGACACACTGGAATCTTGCTGGCAGGCCACAGTCACATGGATATATACAGATTAATAGAAATGGGTTCACCAAAGATACAGAAGCTAGCTAGCAATACCCTTAAGTGTTTGGCCAAGCAGTGATTTAAATAATATAGTTTCTGAGTGATTATTTTGGATCTAAGTGGCCAGAGATGAATGAATAGCCTCTGCAGACTCTGCCAACAATAGGATAAAATGGTATAAGTGCAATATATCTTTTATCAGCTATTAGGCTTACACGTACAGTTATCCTTGTTACATCTACTTGAACAGGTACCAATTTCAAACCAAATGTAAGGGGAAATCTCTAATCTTCTTCCCCCAAAACACCCATATGCAACCCTATTTTTGTCAATGGATGGTTATGCTGTTTAAAGCCATACCTCTTGAGCCATTTCTGTACTTTCTCTTCTTTTTATATTTGGCATTTAAAATAGGCAGAAACCTTGTGTCCTCATTCAAAATATAATCCCAACCCAACCATTCTAATGGGTTCCACTTTTACATCCTTTTCCAAGCCACTGTCATCTATGACCGTACTGGTTGCAGCAATCTTCCGATATTGTGAATTCATATATGACCCTTCAAAGCATTGCATTAGATGCAACATTGCTCAATCCTGCCACACTGCACTTCACTCAGAATAAAAGCCACAGCTTCAGAGTGACCAGTGATCCTGTGTGGAATGACACCCATATCCTCTCAGACCTCATCCATCTGCTCTTTCCCTTGCCTTCATTCTTGTTTACCCCCTGTAGGTTCTTTCCACTGACTGTTCCTTCTTCCTGGCATCCTCTTTTTCATGTACCGCTCGTCTTCCCCCATTTCCCAGTCTCTGCTCAGATGTTGCCTTCTTAACAATCTTATATGACATTTCATTTGATCCCCAGGACTATGTTCTCCTTGCCTGTTTTATTTTTTCTCCTTTCCCATGATACCTAATCTTTCCCTAATGAGATAGGAAACATGTTGATTTAGTTTGCTTAACTTTAGTTAGAAGCTTCCACTTTCCCTAACTGACTACTTCCCCATGTACTGAATGCAGCAATCTTGCTTGTCTTCTTGCCCAAGCCTCTATCTATCCAGAACAAAGAAGCTTTACGAATACTTGTCAGGTGAGAGCACCTGGCCCTTGGCATCAGGGCTTCGTCCTCATCATTTCCTCTTTCCTATTTCAACTTCAATTGAAAATACTGCAGAATATTTGGGAAAGAAGATGTCAACCAGCTCAACCCCCCCCGCCCTTGTTCTAGCAAACATCATTCAGTCTGGGAGATCATCAATGCTCTTGTGATAAAACTCTCTACCTGGGGAGATTTGTTGACCTTGGCAGGGGACTATCTCTCATTAAGACAAAGGCTACACCCCTCTCCTCCCCAGTGCCACATGCTACTTTCCATCACACCTCATGAACAGAAGCATTGTTCTCTCTACTGGAAGGCAGGCACACTAACTTCTATTTCCTCCTTCAGAGGCAGACACCACATCATTCAGGGCCTCAAGTTTCATGGATCTTCTTTCTTGAAAGATTTTCTTTTTCTTGTTGTCTATCAGCAAGAGAAATGTTTGTCTTTTTAGTTAGATTCATTGTCACTTCTCATCCTATATGACTTAATGGTTGACTCAGATCTCATAAAAGTAAAGGTGAACTATTAATAACAGTACATTGTGCAAACAATGCACGCTGTGTTACACTTAATAAAACACCTTGCTATTTGTTGACTTATTCATTCTCCCAGAGGCATTGGTCTTGCTCTGATCATTGAAAGTCAATGACATTTAGCAATAGACAGCCCTGCATCCTTCTCTGAGCTTGTACATTTATCAAATATGTGATCTTGGATGTCCTTCATAGTTTCCTTGTTCATCATTTGAATCATGTCTAATAACAGAATGATCTTAAAAAGTAACATAGTGACCATAAAAATGTGTCATCCAAATATAGATATAAAATATGAGTTTTAACTTGAGGTATATCAAGGTTTAAGCATACACAACTCTGTTTTGGAACTACCAGATCACTGTACTTCATGGTGATTTTTCTATCATTTCTAAAGCTAATGTCAATACTAATACCAGGAAAACAGCCACTAACGATAATAATAGCAGTGATAAATGTGTCTGTCACTCAGTAATTATGATGGCTGAACACACATGATAAAACACATAATGTTAAATTTTCTGTAAATGTCAGATGTTTAATTAAAACCTGGAGAGAAATATCAGGTATATCAGTAACCTCGAGGTTCAGAGACACTTGGCTCCAGGGTCACCAACTGGTACATTCGCAGGAGAGTTTGTACTGTTTGAAAGGCTTGCTTCTTTTTTCTTTTTCTGTATTATCCAAGGCAAGTGCCTCTATGCAGCTGGAAGTTAGTCATTCCTCTTTGTTCAGAGGAATTCTCTGGTGACAGGTCCTGTGTTGTGATTTTGAGGGACTCTTGAGGCAGGTCCAATGGTGGGCAAGGACCGTACCGTTGGTGGGAGACAGATATGCCATGCAGACAGGGCATGTGGGCTTTCTGAGACATCTACAGTGCACACAAATGCCATACATAGTTCCCTAACTGGGTGAGCGTATCAGAGAATAAAATTCTAAGCTACTGATAAAACAATTGCTGTCTTTCCCCAACAAGACAGCCAGAGGAGCAAACTCAGAGAACAGGAGAAATGGCTCAGAGATTGAGAGTGCTTGCTAGTCTGCCAGAGGACCTGAGTTCAGTTCCCAGTACCCACATTCAACTGCCCACCACCACCTGTAATTCTAGCTCCAGGGAATCTGACACCATCTTCTGGGCTCCAATGTCATTGTACTCCAATGTCACATGCACCAATCCTTACTCAGACTTATAGTGTACCCAGAAGTAAAAGCAGAATTGTAATTTTAAAAAAGAAAATGCAGGCACAATCACGGTGTCAGATTCAGTCTGGGCCAGTTGTCAGAACTCCATATATTGAGAGCCTTAAGGCAAGTCTATTCAGTCTGTTTATACTTGGGTTGCCAAGTTTTAGAACACTTGTACCTAAGAGATGCCCAATAAATGTAGAACAAATGAGTAAATCAATTAGAGCCTATGGTTTCTGGTGTGAGAATAAGATAAATAAATTAAGGGTTTTTTTTTCACAAATAGTCTATTTTTGAAAGCCTTAATGCAAGACAGTGAAGCTAAAACATTTTCTCCCATGAGACCCTGGCAAAGCACAGCACATGGAAGCAGATAAAAAAGCACAGTATAAGCACCAGATTTGGATGTACTTTCTTTCCTGCCATAATTTGATGGGGATATTATGCCTTACTAACATTCCCCTGATGGTTTTAGGCAGCTAGTAAATGAGGCAGTTACTGAGTTTCTTCAATGATATTTGACAACCCTTCCCAAAGCTTCATATGCTATTTTTGTCCACACTCACTTCTTTGTAATAGTTACTTTGACTCTTGCTCTGACAAAATGCCCAACAAGAAGCAACTTACAGCTACTTTTACTCCAGTTCACAGTTGAGGGGAAGTCCATCAGGACATGGGAGAAAGGCCAACATGAATGTAAGCCTGCTGGTTACATTCTATTCACTGTGAGAAAGGCGAGAGAAAGAGAGAGAGAGAGAGAGAGAGAGAGAGAGAGAG
>NC_022017.1:37686592-37692280 GCF_000317375.1 Microtus ochrogaster | reverse complement strand
AGAGAGAGAGAGAGAGAGAGGAGAGAGAGAGAGAGAGAGAGAGAGACATATGCAGGCTGTCAGTCAGATAATTTCTTTTTATGCAGCCCAGGACCCCATTTGGAGTGTATCTCCCCACCATTTAGATCTTCCAATCTAGAAACTCCCTCATAAGTATATATTCAAAGGCGTATCTCCTAGGTGACTCTCGACCACTCAAGTCGACAATCCACATGAACCCATCCCCAAAGTCTCTGGCCTTTAGCAGTTTCTCTGTTATAATCTAACAGAGATGTTAAAGCATTCTCAATAAAGCTTAAATTCTTCAGCTTAATCCTCTTCCTTATCAGTTATTTGTGTCAAGTAACACTAGACATGCACATCCAAGGTCACTGTCCCATGGGACACTAATCTAGAGAGGAACTCCAAGAGAAAAGGGTTTTCCTGGATAATTGGCTGAGCAGCTGTGATAAGTTAGGTTAACTGTCAGGTATCATACAAATACCTCCAGTACTCTGAGAAATCCTCCAAGGAAAACTGATCAACTTTGTGCAATACAATCGCCTTTTCACTTACTATATCACCATCTCTACGTTTTGCAACTTAGTAGCATCTTGCAGTTCAATACACATTGGAAAATACTGGGCTTGGGGAATTTTTTAATGTTTACAATTTTAAAATTCTACTGATTTATTTCCAGAAAGTAGGCTGTATCCTTCCTAAAATATATATCCCCAAGTGCTTGTTATTGGTTTCTGACTCACATTTTAGATATTTATTATTATTATTACTGTTATTATTATTTTTTTTTTTGCAGTTGAACTTACAGTGTTAGGAGAGATAAGCTAGAAAGCATGAGCCATTCTCATGAAGTAGGTCTTGTGAGGGCAGTATTCTCCAGGACACTGTGGTAAGGTGTGTGTGTGGGAGGGGTCTTCATTGGTGAGCCTTTGGCCCATCATCAGAAGAAATAAATGTGAAAGAGAATTGTATCCCAGAAGGGAATTGAAGAAGCACGGGCTCTCTGCTCCTGAGAGTTCAGCAGGGACTGAGAACGGAGAACCATTTGTTACATTTTAGTAGCTGGCTGAAGCTAGAGACTGTTGGGCTTGTGATCTTGCCCACAAATCTCTTGGGTTCCCATATGGTAAGAACTGTACCTTTTAGGAATGAGGCTTTAAATAATAATAACAACAGCCTCAAAGCTTTTCCAGGCCCATGTTGTGGGGTTCCAGTGGAAACAGAGTGCAGAGGAGGTGAGCACCCCTTCTTTTTCATCTCTCACTTTAATACATCAAGCAGAATGTCAGTGGCACAGCCCTCGCCAGACTTTTGCAGTCTCTTCTGCAGAAGCATAGTCACCTTGGCTCCGTGGGATAACAAGCAGAGCTACTTTGTGGGTAGATAAGGATGATGGGAAAAAGCTGATTACAGTGAAGATGCAGGGCAAACTGGGCTCCACAGGAGAAGCTGCCACCCTTCCGTTTGGGCTTTGGGCAGCATTCAGACACTGGGATTCAGGTAGACTTTTGCTCTCCAGAACATTATTACTTCTGGAAGCGGGAGAGGGAGGATGAGGAGCAGATGAGAGAGCAGATGATACACAGATGAACAGAACCATTTAAAAGGACTCGAAGTGTTCTAGCAAAAGCAAATGGAAAGAGAGGAGAATGTGTTCAGGTGGGGGTAACAGTAGCTGGACCAGCGAAGCCTCCTGATTTGAAGCCCAAGTGAAAGAGAGAGCTCTTCTGGATGATTCGGGGACAGCATCTTCCACTGTGGCAGCTGCCACAGACTGGGGAAGAGCCTGGCAGGTTCAACTAAGACAGGGGTACAGGGGTATCCCGTGTGATTGGAATTTAGGCAGTAGGCTGAGAACAGGATGTTTTCCCTCTCTGTGTTTAGTCGCAAACCATTTGGCCTTTTGGGTAAAGGCGTTATGGGATGTGATCTATACCCTAGTAACCTGATTCTCACTGTTAGAAGATAGATAGCAAGCCGGGCGATGGTGACTCATGCATTTAATCCCAGCATTTGGGAGGCAGAGGCAGGCAGATCTCTGTGAGTTCGAGGCCAGCCTCTGGTCTACAAGAGTTAGTTTCCAGGACAGGTTCCAGATACAGAGAGGTGAAAAGACCGTGTAGGTGTCTCTGTTTGCCATGCATGTAATCAATAAATGTTGGTTGGCTACTGGTGTCTTTCTTGATTGCTAACCCTCTAGCATCATGCTCCACAGAGGTCCATGCTGTTCTCTTTCTTACACAGAAAGGGACAGGCAGTGACCAAGTAAAGGGGTCAGGATTATTAAGAGGGAAGCCAATTCTGGGTCAGCAAAGCTCTAGAAACCCTCAGTGGACCATCTGTTTGTGAAGCGTATGAACTTAGAGGAGGGGCCCTTATAGAAAGCACAGGAGCTAATTGGCTCAAGAAGCACCAAGGGGGCCTGTCTCTTTCAGGATATTCCCATCTCTGTTAGCACTGCATGGGATTAGCTATAAGCAAACAGCTTCTTGGTCATTTCTCACATAACAAATCACTTTAATCTGCACCGGATCTCGCATCCCTTGGAATTTTTAATGAAAGGCTCCATTTTTAAGCACTTCTTTTATCTGGCTCAAAATTACACAGGCACAAATTATCTTTTATGTTGTCTCGCCCTTGATTTAGCTGCAATTGGTTGAGTCCCAGGACCTTCTTAGTAATGAGATTGCATTCTCTCACCATCTTCTTTCTTACCCACCAGTGATAATTGTGCACTTTAATTCTTGGGCTTTTTCATGTCTCTCTCCCTTCATGTACCTGTAGAGAAATGATAGGAAAGAAACTACATTAGCGTAACTCATGGGAGTTACATTAGCCACAGGCCATTGCCTCTTTTCTTCAAGAAGGTTATAACAACAGAGACAATCAGGTACCAGGTGATGTTCCTTGCAGAGTTATTAGGTGGTTTCTAAATTATTGGTTACTGAAATACTTACAATGAGATATGGACACACTTTTCTCAGTCTCAATATTGTATGTTGTCACCACCCATTGACGCAGTTCTGACCCAGGAGTCACAGTGTGCCCAGTAGCTTTGGTAGTTAGCACTGAATTTGAAATGACCTTGCTTACCATCTCCTAATTGCACATTAATTTAAGAGAGAGAGACAGTGAGATTTTTGGGAGGAAGAACAAATGTAGAGGCCCCACCTTTAGTTTTTAATGGTAGAATGAACTGTGCAGCCTCTGGTGTGTGATTTTTCTCCTTCCACATTTCATGTTTCTTACTTGAAATAATTTAAGCTTTATCTTTAGACTTCATAGGACGTGTACTTGGAAACCACTAGGAGCTCCTTGGGAGCTTGTAGCAAAAGGTCTGAAATTCTGCATTACACACACACACACACACACACACACACACACACACACACACACTCATTGTTTCTGGTTGGGAATCCTTCCTACTAATACCTCTGTCCACACTGAATGCATAGCATACTCTCCTGTGCAAGGGTTAGTCTCTGTATCTCCAGACCTAACGCAGGGTGAGGCACAGAATAATTGGTCAACAAACCTTCCTGGAATGAGGACACTTAGCCCCAGAGTTGTTATATTATAGGCATCATTTCGACATTTCTGAAATGGCCTCTACAATCATTTAAAAATACTTTAAACTTTAAGACTCATGCCAGGAAGGCTTTCTAAATTTAAGAGTGAGGTAATACGTTGCAGGGAAAATTTCAACTGTTGTTGTATTGCCTTTGAGGGCATGATGCCTTCTCTTGGAGTAATTAAGAACAAAAGATGTCTCATTTGTCATTTAATAGCATGACAAGTGGCATATGTTTCTGGGCAAGAACAAAAGAGGCTCCAAAATTTCTCTTAGTGAAGAACAAAATTGCATGCAGCCTTGTGAGTATACGAGAAATCATAACAGCAAGTGAAAACTGAGTATAAGAGAGACTGACTGTTTCACTCCTGCTAGTAATTCATGAGAACTCCATAACTGGAAGGGATTCATGCCAAATCTGTTTATTTTCCCATTGTGCTGCCAGGGACAGCTCAGATGGCAGCGATACTGACGCCTCTGCTGATCTCTGGATAATAGCTTATGTGGAGTTTTGCGTTACAGCAGAGTCTGGATGGAGGGAGATACCTGGATTGAGATACCAGGACGACTGAACTGTGGGGTCTGCTTTCAGAAGCTTGTCTACTGCTTTTGCTGACCGAGAAATCAGAAGTGGAGGAAAGCGGTTAGCCTATGATGCTGTAAGAGGCTTGCTGTGGACGTTTGTGGGCTGGTTCCTGAATGTATATGCTTCCAATTCAAAGATGCCAGAAGACCAAAGGTGACAAGAAAGAATGCTATTCACAGCAGCCAGTCTTTATGACACTGACACCACCCTCATCATTTTCTGCCATTTTGTTTGGCCAAGAAGAGTTCAAAGGTCCCAGAGTAGATTTTTAGACATATAAAAGACTGTCTTAGTGAGAACTAGAGAGTGCCTGAGTTGGGGAAATGTTGGCATTTACAAAGTAAGCACTACTCCTGCGTTTTATTTTGCTTTTCAAAGAGAAAGGAGGAGCAAGCCCATTTCTACTTAGCATAATAATGTAACCACCAGTGATTGCTGTAAAGTGAGATCTGTCCAAAAGAATAAAACATCACAAATTGTTAAAACTTAACAAGAAATGAATACAGAATATCTCATTAATAATAATCAATTCATTATTAAATGTCAATTGTTTTCGATGAATAAACGTTGAATTAAAATAATTAAAAGTAATTTCACCTTGTTCTTCATATTTTTTATCTTGTTTTGAATAAGGATATCATGTGACCCCTGCTGGCCTCAAATTCTTGTGTCACGAAGAATTTGGTTTAACCTGGCAATCATCCTGTCTCAATTTTTATACTCCTCGGTGCTGGGATTATAGGCTTATATCATGCCCTCTTTGGTTCTTTATATTTTGATAATTCAGTGGCTACAATATCTTAAATGAATGTAGCATGTCTTGTATTTCCGACAGAGGGACTCAGAAGAAGAAAATTCATTTGCAGCCACGAGGCCCATGAAAGCAGGAACTGAGGGTTAGATACCCTGATTTGGACTCTCTTTCTCCTTTGCATTTATCCTGCTTCTTCACGTGCTTGTCTGATGCTTAATTCTCACCACTGGCCCATGTGGGGCCTCTCCTGACTCTGTTCTTATATGTTGTTGCCTACAGTCTGTCTCTACCATTGCCCTCAACATCGTTAACAATATCTTCTTATAAGATGAGGTAACACTATCCCTAGAACACAGCATCTTCCTATAGTTCAGGGATGTTTAGTACATTTTTTTGTAATAATGGGGTTCCATCTAATATACGTTTAAAAATATTTGTTCAGTATTGAGTCACTAAAGTAAAAACTGATGCAAAATCATATTGTTATTTGCCTCTTGTTTTTAATCCGAATAAGGACTTGAGATTATATACAAGATTGTGAAAGAAAGCTGTGTCTTATTTGAAATATTTAATGTCATAGATTCTAAAGATACCCAGTAGACTTTAATTTAGAATTACAAATAGCATGAAGTACAACATACATCATTCTGAATGTATCAAACAGGGCCAGGGATTTACCACACAAATTACTCAAAATATCAAAAAATCAAACCCACAATGAAAGGTCTTATAATTCTCTCTCTCTCTCTCTCTCTCTCTCTCTCTCTCTCTCTCTCT
>NC_022017.1:37661519-37686406 GCF_000317375.1 Microtus ochrogaster | reverse complement strand
TCTTCCTGAGTGCTGGGATAAAAGGCATGTGCCATCACACCCTGTCCTTAAACTTTTAAGCATATAAAATTATTTTATCCTTGTACAAGTTTTTCACATACCACACACATTTTCTGCTCCAAGTATGTGTCCCATTGTTTGTAGTCTCTTCACAGGCATGTGCAGGCGCCACCACCATTCATTTATAACATTTCATCACCCCAGAAAGAGTGCCTTTTACTGTCATTTGCCTGCTCTCATTTCACTTAAGCCATAAGCAGCTCTCTGTCCCCATAGATTTCTTCATTCTGCACTTTCGCATCTATAAAGCCCTATAACAAGTAATATCTCATAATTTTCACATCACAGAAGGAAGATTCAGGTCACCCGTACCATTATGACAGGCATGGCATGTGAAGGAAGTCTATTACAGCAGCAATCTTCTTTGCATTAACTGCTTTTAACAGTTCTGTTCTGCCAGCTAGCTTTCGGGAACTGTCATTTAATTTTCGATGCTAAGCCACAAATTTCCTGATCAGAGATAAAGATGGCACTGGTAACAAGTGTTCTTTCTTCCTCCACTCGTACCAGAACTTCACGAGTGGATGTGAAATCGGCAATTTTCTCCAGTCCTGTAAGTTCTGCATGAAGACTTGAATTTACGTATTCTGATTTACTTCAGTTCTGTTCATGCACCCTAGGAGATGGGCACTCCAGTGACCTGCTTTTACTTTCACTTAGTCTATTCTTTGAACTTGAGTGTCTATCTTCCTAAATTCTCGAATCTGTTATCATTTCCCACCATATTTTTTTTTTTCATTTGTATCTGGGAAACGAGAGGCATTACGATATTCTGTCGATGAGGTAACAGATCTGCTTTTACCTCTTGTAGAGGATTGTTTGGGAGGAACCTTAAAGTAGCTGGACACAGCTACCAAGAAGAGGCAGTTGCAACCGGATGGGGGAGGGGTACTTTTAAGAACTAGAGTAGAATTGTTAGCAAATGGTCACATGTAAGAGACAAAGTGCCAACAGCAATTTGTTGATAGATGGGCACTTTCTTCAATCTGGTAGGACCAGAAGACACACATCTGGGGTAAGTTGTTCAGCCTGAGTTACACTGGCCTGAGTAACATTTAAGGGGCATTGCATTGGCAATTCAGTGCAGTACATGGCATAATTCAGTTTATTCTGATACACAAATGCCAAGGATTAGTGTATTGATAGCAATGATCAAAAAAGAACAAGATCATTATGAGAAATGTGTGGGACTCGGGTTTAAATAATGTACAGAATAACAGAAATCCATGAAAGAGATTGAAAGCAAAGAAACCTCTAGAAAGATGCAGTGTCCTGGAAGCCAAGGGAAAAATTACTTTCTAAAAATGGCAAATGATCACGTAGATCTGGAAAGGATGATAAGAGCCACAGGCAAAAGAACCAGGAAGCTATTGGTGGGTTTGCTCAGGGACGTGCGAATGGA
This sequence comes from Microtus ochrogaster, assembly GCF_000317375.1. Lineage (NCBI taxonomy): Eukaryota > Metazoa > Chordata > Mammalia > Rodentia > Cricetidae > Microtus > Microtus ochrogaster. Next base: position 37,684,944 of record NC_022017.1, on the reverse strand, counting down.
GGGAAGGTTAGAGGTCAGATTTTAGTGCACTGAGGGATTCCAGGGGTGTGGGGAAATGGTGAAAACAAAGAGAAATGAGCTGGCTACCAAGGTGGTAGCTGGAGGGAAAAGTGGAAGAAATGAAAAGATTTTTGAATCAGGGGAAAATACCAATAACTCCCTATCCTGACTGCTGTTGTCAATTTACCACCCAGTATTTGTGACCCTTTACTTGGCATGTGGTCTTGCACTCCTTAATAGGAGGTGCATTGTGTTCAACACAGAAGCCCAAATTCCCTGACACATCACAGGAAGACAGTGCTGTTGTTAAAGGCTGTTTACTAAGTCAACGAAGAAGGCATGCTATCTAGTCCTATTCTTAGGCAATGTATTTAAAGGGAGTATTTGCCAAATATCAAAGGGGATTGCTCACTCAGAGAAAGTCTACTGTGATATCATCTTGAAAGTACTCTATCTGGTCTGATATCATATTTTCATTTCTTTGTGCTCAACACAGTGCCAGACACAGCAGGTAGTTTAAGGATATTTCAGCTTAAACATCAGGAAAGTGTCTAAATAGATAATGGATGAGCGTATATATTTAATCTGTATTAGATGTGGGGAAGAAAATAATTTTTTTACATAATATTTGAAAAATTGTCAAATATATAGAGATTTGGTATCTTTCCATGATCCCAAAAAATTGAAGTCAAACACAAAATTCAAATAAAATATCGTCTAGTAAATGAACTTAATTATCATTTCTCATGGGTGAAATTCTAGTGCTGGTCTACTGAAGTTCAAAGTCATTCCTACATATATACATGCATATTGGTTATTTCCGTAAACATATTCTTCTTTACTTCATTTAAGCAAATAATTATGACTTCATGATAGATGAATTCATGTTAGCTGGGTTCTACTGTCAATAATTTCTAGAAGATTAAAATACAAAATGTTGTTTTATGTGAAGCATATATAATTTGAATATATTTTCATAAGAACTAAATGCAAAATAACTTGTAAATTATATTTCTGTAAATTGTAAGCTAAAAATTATTTTGCATCTATTTGAAAACATTGCTTCCCTTATGAAATATTCAGCATTGTTTATTAAAATTGGAATGTAAAATATAATTAAAATGAATGAATAATAAAACTTAGTGAAAATATTCAAGTAGGTTTATTTATTAAATGGTGTGTGTGTGTGGTGTATGTGTGGTGTGCATGTGTGTGTGTGTGTGTTGTGTTGTGTGTGTGCTGTGTGATGTGTGTGTGTGGTACTGGAATTTAAACTTAGACTCTTCTTCATGTTGAGTAGAGACTCTATCACTCACCTGCCATTACAATCAACAACAACTAATTTTCTTAAAATATAAAACACTCATAAAAATTCACATTCATTCCATTCAACACCTACCAAGTGAATAATTAGAATAGCATTTTACATGTTTTACATTTAAGCTTACAGTTGTACATTTTTAAGCAGTAAAATGCATGCTTTAACATTGCTGTTTATGAGCTGACTTGTACGTTGATCACAAATACTGAGATAATTCTGAATTCCTCTAACTTGCAATGCAAAGAAATCAAAGAAACTGAATATTTAAATTCATGCTAATCTGGCAGTTTATTAGGCCAAAGAAGATTGCATTTATTAGAGAAAAAAGTAACAACTAGATAATCTTTCATCTCTTCCCTTGTGTGATCATTTTGACCTTTCAGAACCTTCATACAAAACTACGTTTCCTTCCAAAGTCAGAAGTGTCTCTGCACAAACTTCCATGGCTTTGAACTTGGCTGCCTTTCATGCCAAGAATACACGTGAAGAAATGTCGATAAACTCTACCGTGGAGCTTCTGAACAGGTCCCATCTGAGGCTTTTCAAATCTATCTTCTCAATGGGTCCTCACAGCAAGGCGATAAAGCTATTGATCCTGATTCTACAAGTGAGGAAATTAAAGCCCAGTAAGATTAGCATCACATAGTGAATAAGTAGCAGAAGTGATTTGGGATCACCTGTTATAACACTCTGCAACTTCAAAACCCATCTCCTGTCACATGTGAAATGGAGATACCGGTAAATAACGTGGATAACTTAGTTTACTCGTTGCAGACTACTGGGGCAATCCATATATTTTCTTCTTCAATTTTACACTTTTTCTTTGCCTATAAAAAGTAGTTGTAGAGCATCTGTTGTAAAAATTTTACTGATGTTTTTTCTTACTTCCAAGTGGTGTTTATTCTGAAACTTATTTGAAATAATTTAGGTAATGTGCAAAATGGGAAGGACATGAAATGGTCTAAACCTAAACTTCCAATAAACTCTGCTAACTTCTTTTTTAAGCTTCTGATTTTCCTAGGCAACATATAGATTTGTGATTACTACACCAACTCTTTTTTTTTTTTTTTTTTCGAGACAAGGCTTTACTGTAGCTTTGGAGTCCGTCCTAGTGCTTGTAGACCAGGCTGGCCTCAAACTCACAGAGATCTGCCAGCCTCTGCCTCCCAAATGCTGGGATTAAAGCATGCACCGCCACAGCCTGACTTAACCCACTTTCTGTAATAACTTGCTCACTTCATGTAACACTTATCCAGACAGTTTCTCATGTCATTGTTTTTCAAGAGAATTCAATTCAATCCACATTCTTTATTGGTCTCATAGTTGGGAGGACTTCTCGCACATTTTTAAAGATGTCACCATCAATGCTGCACTGCTAAGTCTTCACACACTTAATTATTCCTTTATAAATGATATTTTTTTAGAAAAAAAGTTTTTTAATTTTTTTACTTGAGGCATCAAAATATATTTGGGGCTTCATGTCTATTTTCATATCGCCCCTGCAAGTGAGGTATGTATGTATTCTTATCTATTCTTTGGTATTTTGTAAGAGTGAGCATGCTACACTATATTGCTGTGACTATTGTCTCTAAAAAATAACCAGAACTAGTTTCCATCTTCCAGAAGTTATTCTCTGTTAAGTTAAAGCCTTGTTAACACTGCAGTGTGTGGCGCCCAGGAAACAATCACTGGCATTTTTGTTGTCACTTTATGAAACTTGGGGGAAATGTCACCTCACTTACTCATTTCTGACAGCTAAAGCTGCTTGTTAGGACCTGCCACCTTCCCTTACTCTGAGTGAAGTTTAATCTTCACCAACAAGATGTGACAGCATGTTGTCTGGCTCAAACCTTTTTTTTTTTTTTTCTTTTGCCTTAGTGTGAGTTTCCTGGAATCTGGACCTCTTTGAATAGTGTGATAAATGTTTGATCAATTCAAAAGAAGAGCAGACAAATCCCTAAATATATGAACTATGCCAGTGACTTCTCAGAAGTGACTTTAGTGCACTTATTTTCAAAAATAGTTTCTTTGCACCTTGCACTTTAATGTTATTTTCTGACTCCCTTTCATTATGATCAAAATCCATGTTGCCTGAGCTGCTTTCTGAGCTACTGAGTGCTTCCATGAGGCCCCTGCTGGTAGCACATGGGGTAGCAGGAGAGAATTGAATGCTTGGGTTCTGTGGTTAGAAGGGAACTTGCATGTCTGTTGGTCAAATCTCTCTCAGACCTGCACTTGACAAAAAGTTTTATATTCTATTCCCCCCAAAAAAGGGTTCTACAATGACAGCAGAATGTTAAACACTCAACATGCATTTTCTCGTGTTTTTTTCCCCACACATTGGTGGACTAAAACAGTGGATCAAGTATTGTAATTTTGTATTTAGAGAAAGCAAGATGCAAGATCTAAGGTGATATAGCAACAAAATGGCAGAGCCCAGTGCAGACCCCAAGAGCTGCAATCCAGAGCTCACCTCTTGTAGCATTTGCTCTTTGTCTGGACTGGGAAGAACAGATGTTCTTTGATATACCATGAAAGAGTCATGTTCAACTCCAGCGCGTATTCTATCTCCCTGATCTGCTTTCCACACTTCACCATGTTCTGGGGTGTACCTACTGGGCCTGTGAATAGGGATAGAGGATGGGGGAACCACTTCTTTCCTGGCTAGACACGTTCACTTTCCCACCATGCTCCTGAGGAAAAAACTTGATTTATCTGGAGCCTTGTTTTTTGTTGTTGTTGCTATTGTTTGGTTGGTCTGCATTTTTGTTTTTCCATTGTCTGCACAGAAAGGAGCCAAAGTCCTACAGTATAATTTACTTGTGCAGTTCTGAAATAACTGGCACATTTAATTGTCCTTTATCCCCTCATTATAAGAAACAGGCACTCAGAGATTCCATAGCTTGATTACATCTCATCCTCTCTTGCTTTAGGATACTCAAGCCCATTCATTATCCCAAACACCATTTATGTCAACTCTTAACAAACCATTGTTGTCCCTATCATACAACTCAGGGCAGTTTTATGAGAACTCCTGTGATATTTACTGTCACTCCCTTTGGTAGAAGAGGGAATGGTGGCCCAGAGGAAAGCAGTTGTGACTGACATTACAGTAATTCGGGCAAGTTAATTTGTGAAAGAATCCTTCCAAAGGTAGGTTTCTCCCATTTCTTGTGTTCTATTTGCCACACTTTCTTTTGTAACTCCAGCTTCTTTTAGGTCTTGACTGTTGCCAACAATTGGGGAGGGGACAAGCTGTGCTCTATGACTTTGGTTAAAGTTCTGTCTCTCTTCAGTCCTTAGTGCCCTCATTCTCAACAGAGACATTTCACAATGTTTTCTTCATTGTTGACATTCAGTACATCTTGCTTACATACTTGAATTCATATGTGAATACACTAGTGAATAAGGAAGGTGCTTTCCTAATTCCTTATGTCTCTCCATTCTCTCTTAAAAGAAAGCATTGAACCATTGGCACAGCTTTGCCTTAATGATTGACATTGATTCAGGAAACTACTGGCTGCTTAGGGGTAAAACGCTTCCCTGATTTAGCTTCAGGTTTACATGCAGAATGTGTTCATTATAGCAACAGCTTGATCTCTGATCAACCATCTCCATCCTTAGGGAGGAAAAAGCTATTTACTTGATTGCTGAACTACTCTGTATATTCTGATTTTTCTTCGGGAGATACTGCTGCTTATCAAGAGGCAGCATCCAGTCTTGTCTCTACTATGCACAATTTAGTTGGGGATTTCAAAAGCTTGTGGAGGAAAATGGTGACAAGGCCAAGTTCATCTTAGAGCATGTTAGCAAGTCTATTGGCTGTACATGGAAACCGTGTCAATAAATACAACCTTGTATCAGTAATGAATCTTACATATGATCTTCATTTGTCTAGGCCTAGGTCCATTTCTTGTTTGGTGCTTAATTGGAAGTGTTAGATATTATTGATTGTAAAAAAGTACTATTATTTGGAGCAAAAAATTATTTCCTCATACAAAACAAACTGTGCTGAGATTGAGGACATATTGGATAGGAGCATGCCATTGAACCCGCACAGTTCAAATTTGTGCTGTCTATGATGCATCTTGCCTAGTTTGCACTGGTTAGTGCTATACCATGGGGCTGGATTCTGTTTTGCAGCCATGTGGTTGGTCCCTACAAAGGCTTTGTCTACCTATGATTGGGTACTGTTAGATAAGTTCTGTGGGATTTTAAAAAGCAGAGACCTAAAGCAGGATAATCCTTCATTTTAGGCTGCAGTAAACTGTGCTTGAGCCACACACGTGTCTCCTTTAATATTTCAGATAATAAGAACTAGACATGTTGGTCTTTATGGGTGACACAGAATTCCAGCATTTCCCAAGTTCCTCACTGTTGTATAATTTTCATACCTTTAGCCAATGGCTTTTGGGGGTTATGAGCCCTAGGGTGTGGTCTTCTCTGAGTACATGACAGCTTAAGAGTTGATAGGAGAGCTCTCTTGCTCTCTGGGGAGCAAGTGGCAGAGAGGCTGCACTGTTGGTGTTCCACCTATGGGCAGAAAGGTTGGACAAAGGCGGCTGGATCAGCGGCAGTGTCTGATTTGTTCTGTATCCGTGAGTTTGTCTTTTCATTACACCCCTTAATAAGTTGGTTATTAGGCTTTTGTGGGTTCTCGTTTCACCTCACACAGAGTGTCGTCTGCAAGTACTTTTTCACCTGTGAAGACAGCTATGATCCACTTCGCTGCAGTGTTCTAATATGTTCTCATGCTTTAAATTGCTAAGACTAGCCCAAGGTAAATAGCACTCAATGCACTGTTCTGAATTCTCTCTGATATACTACAGGGAAAAGGAAGGGCCTGAAATTCCTTATCTTATTACGATGGACATGCCCTTATTCTCCTGTGAGTTCTCTATCGCTTTATTTTAAACAGTGCTCAAAGTATTTATTGTTTTAAAAAGAAGCATTGTGTCTTTATTTGGGTAGATTTAAAACAAACACACATGTGCGTACTAATATATATTCATTTTAATGTACAACAAATACAGTTTTTATCAATATTGAAATGTTTCAAAAGGGTTCTATCCCATTTATTTATTTATTTATTTATTTATTTATTTAATTTTTAGGTTTGTTTGTTTGATACAAAGGGCATCAGTTGTACGTATTTATAAGGTGAAGGATTATACACTTTCACAGGGCATATAGTGTGCTCTTCACTTTCACAGCTCCTGCCTTCTCTCATCTCCCTCCCTGCCCTCTACTGGTCCATTTCCCACATCCATGCCTTCTTGTTTTGTTTGATGACCCACTCATTTTTTTGTTTTTTTGAAGGACTTTCTGTTTGAACAGAGTTGGGAACCATACATTCTAATCTGGTGGGCTCACTGTTTAATACACACCCAAGAGAATGACTGACCATCCCTCATCAGTTGCTAATAGGTTAGTAGAAAGGGATATAGCCTCATGGGTCTTTAGCTGATTGGCTGTTGACAGGGCAAGTCTTGCGCAGGCTTAGAGCAGGCAACTGCAGCTGCTCTGAGATCATGTTTGGAATAGCTTTGTCAGTTCTTAAAGGAATGGCATAACCCACTAATTGTTTAATAGGAACGCTGTTTTGTTTCCAAGAGTTTGGGTATTTCCTATGATTTTCCTCACTGTTGATTCCCAGAATTAAACCATTGTGGTCAGATAGAATACAAGGAGTTATTTTAATTCCCTTCGATTTGTTGGGACTACTTCTGTGTCTTGATATGTGTTCAGTTTTAGAGTATGTTCCATGGGATTCTGAGCAGAATGTTGTTTTTTTTTTTTTCTGTAGTATTTGGGTTGAATATTCTGTGATGTCTTCTGGTTACATTTGCTCCTGGTGTCATTTAGCTCAGGTGTTTCTCTCATCTTTTTTCTTTTTCTTTTCTTTCTTTTTTCTTTTTGACCTGGATGTTCTGCCTAATGGTGATGTGTGCTTTGAAATCACCTATTACCAATGTGTTGGTGTTAATCTCTGACTTTAAATCTAGTGATATTTGTTTAATGAAGCTGGGTACAACTATGTTTGGTGCACACATGTTTAGAGTGGTCATATTGTCTTGATGGATTCTTCAGTTAATCAGTACGAAGTGACATCATTATCTTCTCTGTTGTTTGGTTTGAAGTCTTTTTGGTCAGTATCAGAATATCATCTCCTGCTTCTCTCCTGCTTCATGGAATACCATTGTTCATCCTTGTAAATGAGGTCTTTTGATAGTGTTCCACAATTACATTTTTCCTTTCCTTTATTTCTAAAACCTTAGATAGCTGGATAATATACTTCCTCTATTTTATGGTCAAACCCTGCTATTGTTTTCCTCCATATGGCCTGTTACGTTGGTAGGACTTTCTGCCTACCTTCTCCTTTAGCTTACTGAAATGTTCATCTCTGACATTATTTCCGTTTAACTTTATTTCACTATTTTTCTTTGATGAATTCTATTCCACGAATTGACTTCCTTATTTGATGAAGTTTGTTTGTGTTTTCTTGGAATTCATTGAGGAGATTATGCATATCCTCTTTTAGTTCATCCATGCAACTATTTTTTGCCCTTTTGAGATATTTGAACACATTTATAATTTATTTTGAATTCTTTGTCTGGAATTTCATCTAAGTCATTGTGTAAAGGACATTAATATGCAGTTATTAATTTGTGAAGGAGACAGTTTGTCTTGGCTTTTCACTAGAGCATTTATATGTATCTGGATTTAATTTTTTAAAGATTTCTGTCTTGCCTGAGTTTAGTGAGTATTTTTGTCCATGTTTGGTTTTTTTCTTGTTTCTTGTGTCTTGGCTGAGTTCAGGGGAGTTTCAACTTCAGTTGTGGAAAGACTTGGTTCGTGAATGGAGTACTTGAAGGTGATCTGGGTTGGGACAAGATCGCTGATCTTATAAACCATAAACAATGACATAGCATGAAGGATTGGGCAAGGAGAATTGTGTATGTGCATGTGTGTGTGTGCGCGCACACGCACGAACGAGCACATGCATGTGTGTGCGTGTCCTCTGATCTTTAGAGCAGAGTTCTGTAAAGTTTGGGAGTGTCTGCTGAAGCTGAGGATCCATTAATCTCCAACTCTACAAACAGAGAGATCTGTAGAACACTGTGTGTGTGTGCACTCCAGGTGTGGGTGGATCACATCCTCCACTTCCTTGGTCAAGGAGCGTGTCCAGAGCAGAGGTGTATCCTGGGGCAGGGAGTGGAGGTCAAGCTCCTTTGACTTTACCATATGGGTGCACATGAAATAACTTGCTGTATAGTCTTTCTGATGGGGTTGAGTGTGCTGAGTGGTGAAACTGTGTCCTAGAGGTGTGAGTCAGAGGACTGAATCATATCTGTTTGGGCCGGCTTTGTGGGATAGTAAAAGTAGTATGGGTGGCCTCTTTCCTTTTGGAACTGGATGATGGAGGGCTGAGGGAAGTGTGTCCTGAAGGCAGAGAATCCACAAACCCATTTTTTTGATTGTGCTGGATATTGGTGAGACAGGAGAAGTGTGGTCTAGAGCAGGGGGGTCTGAGGACCTCTCACCTATTTGGTCCAGCTGTTGATAGCAGGAACTAGAGGGAAGGCCCCTCACCTATCCAGGTGTTGGTGTGAGAAAGAAGTGCTAACCCACTTATGTTCATTTGAGGGTTTTTAATTATAACTCATTTTTTTGGCCTTTCCTACCAATTTGTGGTAGATTTTTATCAGTATATGAGAAAAATAAAGATATATATTTTTATGTATATATATATAATTTTTAGGTAGGACTATTAAAAATTAAGAGGTTTAGAAGGCCTAGGATATTTAGATATCACACAGGAAACTAATGAAGCATTATGAAGTCTTCATTAGTGTTTTCCTTCTCTTTGTGTTTCTGTGACTACAGTGATAGAAATGACTTGGCTCAGAGTTTCAGAGATATTTCAGTCATCATCATAGGTAAAGCACAGCATGTGTGAATCTCTGATCTTGTGGGAGGGATGAGTTGAATTAATTCAGACTCCCAGCCAGACAGAGAGGACAAGCAGGACTTAAGGTTAGTTATAACCTCTAAGAATCCAACCCTAATGACCAACTTCTGCAGCCCAGTCCACTTCCTGTAAGCTTCCTAGTTTCCAGGGTTCAAAACCATGGGCCTGTGGGGCACACTGTAAGACTGAAGCTATAACAACCAGCAGGTTCCAGTTCTCCATCTGGACATCAAAGTGAAAGAAAAAGTGCAAGGCCAAGGGAAGCAGTGCTGAGACAGAAACCGGGAATACTCTTTTCAGGAGGAATGCTGACACTTTAGACGAACAGCCAGGCATGTAGAAACGAGATATGAGGTAGTGTGAAGTGTTATAGGCATATTTGGAATGAAAAAGTAGCTGCACTTATGTAGAATTTCCCTAAATGGGGCCACTACAAATAAAATCATATTAATTGTTGCTAAAGCAGAAAATGAGACAGGTGTACAAATGGACTAGGGAGGAAGGTGGGAAGATGTTTAGAAATAGAACAGGAAATGTTCCAAAATGCTGGATTGTTGAGGTGAACGTGGAGCAACCCCTGGATAGTGTCCCCTTGATCTTAGGAGAAGCATACAGCTATCTCCCAAGACAGTTATCGGATAGCTCTAAAGAACATACTTACAAAAATATGTGTGTCAATTCCATGGAGACCATGTGTGACACGTCTGTGTTCAGAATCCTACGCCTGTATCAGGAGCTGGCATTTAAGCAGGAAGATGACTTACACACTGGTACAGGTCTTCTTCCTTGTTAATTCTTCAATGTTGGTGTGCAACTTCAAGTGTTTCTTCAGTCACTTGATGTGACCAATCACTCATGTGATACATTTTCTCTTAGAGATCAGTGTGAAAGTATCGAGAGAATGATTTTAAGATTCTACATGTCACAGATATTGTAAGGAAAGTAGGCAGAGTAATAATAATAATTGTGGATAGCCTGGATTTAATAATAATTGAGTTATCTGGATTTGATATAGAATGATGGTCAATTATCTCCTGAGTGGGATAATTCAACCCAAGAGATCATAAAGGACAAGATTTATTGGGATGGTAGAGACTTTTGGCAGGATTATTCGTTTCATATCGCACATAGTGGAAACTCACATGAGATACAATTTAGAGGGTAATGATGGATAAACAAATACCTTAGGCATAAAGTCCAAGCAGAGAAAAATCTCCAATGAAAAAAGTGAAACAAAGAAAAGGAAGGGATTCAATTATAACAAACAGAAGATCTCTACTGCTAGGGGAAGAAAAGACCCAAACAAAGAGCAGCATTTTCTTTCTTTCTTTCTTTCTTTCTTTCTTTCTTTCTTTCTTTCTTTCTTTCTTTCTTCTTTTCTTCCTTTAATTTATTTATTCATTTTAACATTTTATTGATTCTTTGTCTATTTCACATCATGCATCCCAATCCCACTCATCTCTTCATTTGCTTCTGTCTTCTTCTCTTGCAACCTTCCCCCAAAAAAACAAAATTTAAAAGTAACACCTTCCAAACACACACACACACTCTCTCTCTCTCTCTCTCTCTCTCTCTCTCTCTCTCTCTCACACACACACACACACACACACACACACACACACACACACACAATACATCTGCATGTAAGCTGTAGTGTAGCTGTGAGTTGCACATTTACTCCATATATTTTTATTTTGTAATATGGATACTGGGCCCTCACAGGGTCTCCTCCTAGATTTCCTGGATCTGCTGGTCCAGCCCCTTTCAGAAGTCCATCGATGAAGTGGATGTTGGGCTGACTGCCTCATAATCCTGGTTCTGGGCCGGTTGGTAGCTGGGTTGGTCAATCAGCCAGGTTTCCCTCATCCTTCACTTCCCAGGCAAGCTCTCTTGTGCACTGCCCGAGCTAGTTCACCCAATGTAATAGAAAACAAGGAGCAGGGCTTGGTCTCCTGTTCTCACTCCCTTGGTTCTAGTTCCCCAGCACTCACAACACCAGAGCCAGCTCTACTGTTTTGCCCAGGCAAAGTGCAGAGCCTACTCCTGGATTGAACTTAGTAAGGGACAAGGCCAGTTCTTCAGTTCTCATGTCCCCGAGGCTGGCTCTCCCATCTGTCACAGGTGGCAAGGGGTGGGAGAAGGGCATATTTCCCTTCCTCCTCCCATCCCTTAAGAGAAGGGCTTAAGCGGAAGGAGGAAAGGGCAGTTCTTCTGCTCTTAGGCCCACAGGTTCCAATCACCTGCACTCCTGCTAATAGGGTCAGCACTCTTGAGACCCCGGTGCCAGCTCTCCCACCTGCTTCAGAAGGAGAGAGAGAGAGAGAGAGAGAGAGGAGAGAGAGAGAAAACAAGCCGAGAGCAACAAGTTCAGAAGGTATCTACATCAGAATCCCTTCTCCCAAGACTCAGAGGCCATCCTGAAGAGGAGACAGGAAAACTGGAAGGTCCAGAGGTGGTAGATGACTAGAGGAAGAGAGTTTTCTGGATATAGCAGGGCCAATGCACACATCAAAACTATAGCAGGAGGCGGATCTCTGTGAGTTCGAGACCAGCCTGGTCTACAAAGCTAGTTCTAGGACAGGCTCCAAAGCCACAGAGAAACCCTGTCTCGAAAAACAAACAAACAAACAAAAAAAAAACTATAGCAGGGCCAATGCACACATCAAAACTCACAGTGGTTATGACAGCATGCATAAGATCTGAACAAAGGAATCTTGGCACAATGCACACATCAAAACTCACAGTGGTTATGACAGCATGCATAAGATCTGAACAAAGGAATCTTGGCAAAATCCCAGAATAGACAGAGGAGTTGGACATAACGTCCTAGGATTATATGGTCTTTATCATTGTGTTTATTTGGATATACTTTCTTTCCTTTCTTATAGAGTACAGCTTAGTATAGCTGTCTTCTTATTTTTCTGCTTATTGCCTTGGGGAATGAATATGATAGAACAAAAACAGACAACAGAAGCAACAAGTTTTCTTGGCTTCAGGGACACAGACGTTAGGCTCTTTGGGAGGCAGAATTTACTTAGACATAGAGTAAATCTGACATCATACAGAATCTATAACTGTCTTTCTTCTTTCTAAAACTTTAAAAATGATTTCTTTGATTGAAGGAAGAATACCTAAGCAAAATGATAGTGTTTAATTAGACCTTGATGAATTCCAATGAAATGTTTTCTCACCTCACTGGATTGAACCTAATGAGTCCAAAGACTTGAGCCTTGAGATGACTGGCTGCAGGACTCTAAGAAGAAGGACCAGTCCAGGGAGTAGCAGTCAGTTTTGTAGATATGCATGTCCCAGGTTGACACAGGATTAACAGTATTCTACTTGGGGTTTCAAGAATGACCTAAGAGACTTTTGATGATTGGTGGTGATCTACCTTTGCTAATAAACAATGGACATGTGATAGGCACCTAAGCAGTTGACCCTGGGGGTGGGTAAATCCCGAGGACAAGAGCTCATCCAACACATGTGTACCCTTTCAATAACATATTCCCTGTAGAGCTTTGGTGATACAGTAACTCACTTCCAAAACACTCATATAATTTCAGTCCTTTGTTTAGTGACATTGTATTATGTGGCATTTGTCTCTTAATCAGTGCACATTTTTGTCTCTTTCCAGATCGAACTGGGTTATATCTTCTTTAGACTGAGCTGAGGTAGAGAAGAATTTAAAAGGATATTTCATACATACATTGAGTGCTCCTTGTTCTACCTCCTACATACATAGAATACTAGTTCCCAAGAGCCCACAGCCTATTTTTAGATGTTGGCTGCTGGACCACACAGTTTTTAGAACAGTGGCATAGAGCATGAGGAACACACAAATAAGCTTGGCAGCTAATTTGAAAAGTCTGGAGAAATTCCAGTTGTTCTAGTTTATGGACTCTTCAGTGAAGTTCAACACATGGGGAGAAGTTGACCTTGCTGTAGAAGTGTCCCGAGCGTCCTGATTTCCTTCCAGACCAGGGTCTTTTTTATGGACTGGGATGGTAGAATTGGAACTTTCCCTCTTCTACACTTAAGTGAGCTATGTCTTGCCCATAGTTACAGTTCATCCCAACCAGGCCCTGAAAACGTTTGTCAATCTTTTTGGTCTCATGCCCAGTTCCAGAGCAAAGCTGAAGACCTGCATTTCTAGAAAGTTCTTTATTGTTGATGTTATTATTGGCCCAAGAACAACATTTTGAGAATCTTTGTTCTAGGTATTTGTTATACATAAAAGACTAAAATAGTTTCAGGTGGATAGCAGAGGAAGAAAGGGTGAATGTGCAGACAGCTCCTAGACCAGTTGCCCCTGTCTCATGGGGTCATCCAGAATCCCTCAATGTGGATGACTTCTATAGCTCCCCAGGTGTCCTCAAGCTTGGAATCATGTGCCTTGTTTCTGCTCACCACTGTAGAATTGGAGGGTGTGGAAGCTGGAATTGTGCCTGCATAATTCATAGCTAAATTCAAAATTCTTATTTTCCGGCTACAGAAGGAAAGAATGTGTTGAAAATGCATTCCCAATCCTTATTGTTTCTCATTGAATGGACTTTTCATTACAGTCATATTTAAGGCATTGTTTTCACTCTTATCTTGACCTTAACCATGAGAGGAGGCATAGGCATGGGACGTGAAAGAACATATATAGCCCTACCTTCTTAGGAACCTACCTATCCAGAAGAAGCAAGGGTTAGTGCATTATTCTCTGGTTTTCAAACAGTATCTACTCTAAGGAGACCTCAGGCCAGTATTCAGAGTTAGAAAGATTTTTCTTGATATGTTTCTTCTCTATTTTCTCATTTCAATTTTTATCAGTAATAAAGATGCTTGAAAGCTCTGTCTTACATGTTGCTTAATGTTTTAACTGGTATAGGACATGGGCAGAGAGGAGAAGAGAATTATTAATAGGTCTCCAAATCTTAACATAAGGTGTAAGATTTTTTATTTCTAAGTTAGAAGTGGCATAACACTTGATACAGAACTTTTGAAAATGTCTTGAAAGGATCTAACCTTATCAGAGTTAACAATCTGGTAAACATTTGTTGAGTATCTGCTCAGTTCAAAGGACAGTATTTGAAACCGTGAACATACCGAGATGAGCAAGATCAATTCCAGGCCTGTGAGAACTAACAGTCTATTGCGGAAGACAGGTACAAATATAAACAACTCCCACACGCAGACACTTGATGGTAAGTGCTTTCATCGGGGAATAAAAAGCATCCAATATCGTCTGGGGGAGGGAGAGCCTAATTGGAAATAAGAATCTTAGAAGAGCTGGAAGAAAGTGGGACATTTGTTCCGGGCCTTAAAGAATCATTAACATTAAGATACAAATGAGGGACGACTGTAGGTGCTAGGGAGGGTAGCAAAAGAAGATGCTGGAATTCTAATTGCCAGAATACAAGGGACGTTTGGATATGCTCATTAAGGGGTGCTAACTAGACTGAGAACTGACCATGCAACTATTCCTTAAGGAAGTTATAGGCCAGCAGTTGGGATAGGATGAACTGAGAGATGTCCTGTCTGAGCTGATATGAAGTTTTCTTTCCCTTTTAAATCCTCTAGGACAGCCGGGCGATGGTGGCACACGCCTTTAATCCCAGCACTTGGGAGGCAGAGGCAGGCGGATCTCTGTGAGTTCGAGACCAGCCTGGTCTACAGAGCTAGTTCCAGGACAGGATCCAAAGCCACAGAGAAACCCTGTCTCGAAAAACCAAAAAAAAAAAAAAAAAAAAAAAATCCTCTAGGACAACTCCATAGATAATGGTGTCTCCCTTTTCTCCCATCTTCATTGTATGGATTACACTTGATTATTTCATGTAGTTCTCAGCTTAAAATATTTTTTAAATTTATTTAATTTTTTATTTTTATTATATTATTTTATTTTATATGTATGAGTGTTTTGCCTGAATACACACACACATACACACCCACACACCCACCTCCATCCAACCATATATTTACCACATGTATGCATGGTGCCTGTGGAGGTCGGAGAAATAGGTTGAG
Organism: Microtus ochrogaster; assembly: GCF_000317375.1. NCBI lineage: Eukaryota > Metazoa > Chordata > Mammalia > Rodentia > Cricetidae > Microtus > Microtus ochrogaster. Next base: position 37,669,642 of record NC_022017.1, on the reverse strand, counting down.
TTCCCTGGAGCTAGAGTAACAGATTGTTGTGAGCTACCATGTAGGTGCTGTGAACTAATCCCAGGTCTTCTGAAAGAGCAACAAGTAGTCTTAACCACTAAATCATTTTACCAAATAATTCTCTTCTGAATAATTCATATCAGTGAGATGTAGAAGCTTTAGCATATAAACATGTTATTGAATGTATGCTCCTTATTATGGAGAGGGACGTGATCTATTTTTCTGCTTCATCATCACTCAGTTCTCCAAGTTCATGGTGATGTATTCCTACAAAGGTTTGAGAAGTGATGCTACATAGGGCCCCTATGTGATCAGAATTACACAGTCCATGAAAGACAGGCCAGGCCTCCAGCATACATTTTTACTTGAGTCATTTAGTATCCCCATGAATTGGCACTGGCTGTTGTGTTAATTTAATCTCTCCTCCTGCTTGTTTCCCCTCCTTTCCTCCAGTGTTTAATTCAGACGAGGACACGGCCTAAGTCATTTCACTGAGACAGTCGCCAAATCGAGCGCTGTTGTGCCAGCACTTTATCTATCACAACACTGGGCCACAAAATGCCAACATAACAGGAAGTCATAAGACAAAGACATGCAAGCTGCTGTTCATGCTATTTTCTTTCCTGTGTTTGAATAAGGCTTTCTCCCTTTTGGATATTGGATAGAAGTTTGGAGCTTTCTCTCCAAGGAGAAAAGGAAGTTAAGGAAGCTCAACATAGAGAGTTCCAAGCAATAGAGACAAACATTGGCAGGATTTCTTCTATACTGCTATAATCCAAGATTCTGAAGTTCAGGAATTAATACTTTCCTGTTAGGCTCAAGTTGATTTGAGTGTAGACTTTATGAACAGTAGTTATAATTCACTGAGACAGTACAACATGTCTGAAAAACATCTTTCATTTTTTATGATTTACTGTTTTGTTGACATTTTGTTGTTCCATGTTCAGCTTTTGAGATGATTGTATCACAGTGACCTTACTTTGGTTACTTTTTGGACTCATTTTCTAAGAAAACTGTGGACCTAGATACTGTACTAGTTCTGGAGTTTGAGAATCAGGGTACAGGGTGAAACAGTATTGGGTTAGTTTGTGAATTACCACACATTGAGTCAAGTTACTGCTGACAATAAGCACGTAGACTTTAGGGAAATTTTTATCATATCAATTAGCTGTCAAAAATACCAGACCAAGTCTCTGTAAAGACAAAAAACAGAGAAATAAGGCCATAGAGTCTAGGAGAGTGGGCCTGGGATTGCAGTTTGAAGGTCAAAGTCTGTTTTGTGAGCAGAAAATTCACAATCAACACAGCACTCTTGGAGATTATCTGCAAGATAGCCTGGGTTGACATCTAAAAGCAGATCGGTAGAGGGTTCTCCTAGCTAGGCTGAAGACTTTACCGCTCATAGGAATAATGCACCTTCATGGTCTTAATTTTACAGGGAACTAGTGGTACCATAATATGCCAGAATGGCCCAACTCTAGATCTAAGAATAGTCTAGCATTCGCAGTTGGCCAAGGTACCTCTGAGCACTCTGGTGCAGGGACTCCACATGGGAAACTGGCGTATGGGACATATGAAGGAGCTGCTGAAATAGAGTGTAGGCTTCTAAAACTTAGCATCCCAGGGTCAAAGAAAGTGCACAGTCTGCGAATAGATTCAGAAAGGGAACTAAGTAGACATGGTAGTTAGAAGTGATTCTCTCTGAATGACGGTCAAAGTTGGTGACACCTATGACTACCTCTTCTGAGACAGAAAGTACTGAGACCTTTAGTCACTTGATCACTTTACCCTTTTGAATGTAATTTGTCAAGTAAACAGACTGTCAAAATTTTAAAAGTATGTTTCTTTAGGAAGAAGCAGAGCATGTAAAAGATGACTTACTTGACTGGATAGAGAGTTCTCTTTTGGGAAGGAAGTTCTATTGCTACACATTCTGACAAAGGTACTTCTCTCCTTCAAGAGAACCCACACACACATACTTTGCTTTGAAATCAATTAGATAAAAATCATCAAATGCACCTATAATGCAGCAAACATGTTTGTAATGTAATGCCACAAAATTATGGTGAAGGTAATCATTGGTGACTGATGATCAAGAATTTGTAGAGAATGTGTGGATACTCACTGGTGTCAAGAAAAGATACAACAAGACAGAAAATGTATAACTGGGTGGATTATTTTTCATTAAACCTTATCATTAACCTTTTATCTCTATTATACTGTGTTCCAGTGGTAACTAATCAAGGCTGATAATTTTTGCTTAATGTCTGTTGGAACTGCTTGTAAGTCTGTGCACTGTGATCCTACTGTACATGCAAATAATGCTGGATAATTGCAAGAAAGGATAAGAAATAATTTCTACCTTTAAAATATTCAGAAACAAAGAAGAGGACATAAACATGTCCCACTTGCAATGGCTCCAGTAAATTGATGCTCAGTTAAGGGGAATGGTGGAGAAACACTTTGTTCTGGGTTGCCAGACATGATTTCTTTCAGGGAATGATATTTAGTGTGTGATTTATAACATGATATAAAATACAAATATTATTTTAAAAACATGAGGAAGGGTAAGGCATTCTAGGTAGAAAAATAATATTGGAAAACATGACTATATTAATGAACCTATTCCACCAGTACTTATTAAAGATCTAGACACAGCACCTGGCATAAGGGATACAAAAATAAATGAAATGAGCATAGACAGTGTTATTTTTAGATTCTATTCTCTGTGCCCCCAAGTTATTGTTCTTACACATTTCTTTCATTTCTCTTTTGGATCCCAGATTTGATTGACACTTTCTTTAAATAAATATGGATTGTTTGAATCTCTATGAGGAAAATATTGAGTCTTTTTCTGCTGTGAGCACATCATATCACAATGAGGTCATTGTTTGGTGGTGCATTTTGTTCATTATTTTGAAGTTCATTTTTTTCCTTCTGTCTTGGGGATTAATGAACTCCTTTTCCCAAGCCAAGTTAGTTGTTGTGACTTTGGATATCCAGAGCAATTAGAAGCCCCTCTTTCTCAGCTGCCTGGAGAAATGTTCTGGTTTTTGTGCTGTCACAGATAATTCTGACATGGTCAAGAAGAAGTTGTGTCTGAAATGACAACATAAGCCCTCTGCTCTGTGTGGCAGATGCAATCAGAGACTCACAGCTGCAGGAAGATCAATGAATATGAGTCTTACTTTGTTTCTGATTTTTTTTTCCAGCTCCATTTTGTGGGCCTTCAACTTACCCAAGGCAAACCAAGATCCTGTGATTCTGTGGAGCACAAGTGTCCTATGCCACCAAGTGTCACATACATTCATTGTCCTGTCTCAATTTGTCTTCTGAAGAAGGTCAAGTAAGTTTAGATGAGGAAGCACAATAAAGCACAGATTTCACTTTCTGTCTCTTGCTTCTACTGGGCAGTAATTAACAGCTGGGCTGAATTTTAGGCCAAATTGGGTAGATATGATATGGGGGGCACAAGTCCAAGAGATTGCATAACCAGGGTACTCATAATCATATTTTGACCTTTGTCAGCTACAATATCTTCCACGACAGTACCAGGTGTAGATCAATTTCATGTCTCTTGTGTTGCTTTGTTGACTGACATTTCTGTTCTCCTTCCTGGTTCCATCTTTTCTTAGTCCAGAAAGTTTTATTTCTTTAAAACCTAACCTCTAACCAGTTTCCTATTAATTTTGATTCTTTGTTGTATCTTTAATGGAAGTGTATGTTCCCATTCATACCCTCTCTGCTAAGTACAGCTGTTTCGTATTGTGGAAGGAGAATAGAATAGATTGAGGTAAAAATTAGCATAGGAAGAAAGTCAGTAGACAGAGAAAGAAAATGGAAACCTCTTCCCACAAAGGCTGACATGCTACAGCATATGTGAATAGAAATTCAATGCTGAGTGAATGTCCATGGTACCATAGCATAAAAGTCCCAACTCATTGTGCAACAAGAGTAGGGCTTTTTCTAATAAAAGGTCTATACTATTTATGTATCTGCAGCCCCAATGCCTTGTTACAGGACACAAGAACAAGAAATCCCAGCAGATGCCTTCTGGACCACGATGGATCTCCCTGTTCACAGAAAGACAATTTTATCTACTTCTCAGTAGTTTTAGTTAATCTACATTTTCTGTGTCTTCCAAGTCTTCTGTCTGACAGGGTTTTTATCTGTCAGTTTCCCATAAAAACTAACCCACAGACCTACATAAATGTCTCATTTTCAGAGGGTTTCAGAGATTCTCACGTTTGTTCTTCCCCTGCTCTGCTGCCCTACCTCAACCTAGGGTTTTGGTGCTGTGCTTTTCCTCCCATCTGAGGGAAGGGTTCCCATCTGCCTCTGCTCTGTCTTTATGGTGACCTTGGAACCATTCCTTGAGGCCTCCCACATCCAGTGCCTTAAGTTCTGAGAAGTAAGCATCCTACTCCCAGTTTGCTGTTGGCTTCCTTCATGTGTCACATTGTCATCTTGTGCATTCTAATGTGACATGGATGCTGCTGACATTTCTCTGGAGTCAGAAGCAATGTTCTAATACTTACCAGAACATATTGTCTTGAAACCAGAAAAGAAGATTCAATGACTACTTTAGAGGAACTAGTGTCCATGAAGACCCTACTATGAGTCAATCTCTTGTACTACTTTATGTAGATTTTGAAGAGTCATACAAGCTTTATACAAGTCATCTCTCCAGCCCTGCCCTTACCACATTCTTTAAGCGAACATGGTTTTTGTTATAGTTACCCAGAAGCTGTCTGCAGTAGCTGTGTTCTCTCAGTAGATAGAGTGCACTCTCTTATGATAAAGTATGACAACTGAAGAAAAGTGTATGGGCAGATATGCTTGTATTCCTAAGGTATGCAAGTATGTCTTATAAGATGTGTGAGTCCAGCTATAAAAATGTATATGCATGGATATAATGTGTACAGCTTTGAAGTGGCAATGCCTGTTTGCTAGAATAGTGTGTTAGTCATAGAAGTGCCTAGAGGGATATTTAAGTGGCTCTGGATGATAAAGTACACGTGTGTGTGTGTATCCACATTCCTTTCTACCTGTCTCACATCAGCTGTCAGAGTGTATCAATACATTATTATTTCTGTGTCCTGCTGAGAGGGGATCTTTGATTTGCAGGTTGTTGATACATTTCTTAGTTTTACCAGTTCTTGCCTTAAGCCTCTCTTTTCAGATATTTGCATTAAAGAATTAAAAATAAACCCAATGGGAGCACACATAAGTTTTAATTTTCTGAGGTCCCTAAGGCAGTAGTTGGTATAGGGGGAGAAGCAGTTTTAATTTCATTTCAAAGTTTGAATTCTACTTATCTAGTTCTGAGAAATTGCAGAATGCTGGAGGCTGGTCCTCTCAATATCTGATCTCTCTTTAGTCTTGTTCCTTCTCTATCTGACCTAGATGGCAAAGCTATAGACTCTAGAATTTCAGAACTTTAGTAGATCTGGGAAGATTCTTTCTGCATAATACATGTTTTAAGGGAGTGGAAGTTAAGGCTCTAAGAGGAAAGGTGACCTGTATGAGACACACACCTACAAAGTGAGGTGCTTTGTAACAGCCCATTTCTTAATTCCTTTTTGGAAGACACAGAGTACAACTCTAAACTTTGCTGACACTGCTCTCTTATGTCATAAGAGGTCCATGGTCCTCTTAACTTGATACAGGTTCCTTCTTGTGAGAGCATAGGGAGTTTCAGACCTGTCCCTTCCTTGAAGACCCATAACACTTTAGTCTTTGCTCAAGGAATGTGCCTGAGCCATTTCTTCTTTGAGGTGACATTTCTTTGAACCATGACTCATCTGTGTTTCTTTCTTTCTTTATTGACAAAATGTGGACAGAAATTCAGGGAAGGAAGTCATTTATATTGATGAGGTGAGATTCTTCAGGTCACGGCATGGGCACTATGTTCATCCAGGTTTATAACAAGAAAGAAAGAGTAAAGAGTGAGCAGAAACATATTATAAATGTTCATTTTGGCAAGGTCAAGAATAACATTTGATGTTACTGACAAGTCAAGGTCAAAACCACTTGGAATTATTAAAGAGAGTAGAGCTAATAAAGGGTAACCTGGTGCTTTCACCAAGAAAATAAAAGGGTGTTCTGAGGACAAGATGTTATCCATGGAAGTCTCTGTCTTGTGAAAATGCTAATACATATTAGAGAGAACTTTTACTTGGAAAGTCACAGATCATATTATGTGCATGAAGGTAACCATATCAGGAAGAATCTGAACTTCTGAACCAAAAGCCTCCGAGGCCATGCCATGTGTGGCAGAGCCCCATTTTCTGTAAGGAGGCCATGGAAGGCTACTGTGAGAAGCCGTAAGGTGAAGTCCACATTGCAAAGAAGGATTTAGGAGTTTAAAGATGCCAGGGCTATGGGCTGTTCGCTGTAGAAAGGTGAATTCACGAAGTGAAACAGGCTCCAGAAAGAGTTTACGTGTGCTATAGGCAGCAAAGCTGGTGGGACAGGCTTAACTTAGGCCTATGGAACCAGATGATTACATAAGAAACCCCCGATGTTAGATGTGTACTTTTGGACTTGTCGGGTTTTGGTCTTATTTAGGTGTGATCTTTCCTTAATATGCCTCCATTCTTCCTTTTTGGAATGGGGATGTTTATACTATGGTATATTAGAAATACATAACTTATTGATTGATGGAGTGACTGATTGACTAGCTGATTAGGCAAGGTTTCATGTAGCCAAAACCAGTCTCAAAACTTGCTATATAATTCAAGATAGCTATGAATTTTTGATTCACTTGCTTCCACATCCCTAGTGTTGAGATTGCACGCACGAACCACCACACTTTTTGGGATTACTTTTTGATTGTACAGGAGAGCAAAGTGAAGAGATTTCCTTTCTTCTTGGAAAAGACTCTGCATTTATGATTTTTGAACAGCTTAGGAACTAATGAAGATTGTGGGGTCTTGGAGTGGACTTTGTGCATTTGTGTTTTGACATGGCTATAAGCATATGAAAGTAATATGTTTGACTATCAAGTTGACACGAGTGGGCTTGTGATGGTTAGAACTTGACAGGGTCTAGAATCACTAAAAAGACAAATCTTTTGCTATGTCTGAGAAGATTTATCTAGATTAGGTTAACTGATGCGGGAAAATGCAACTTGAATGTGGGTGGCACCCTTCTTCAGGCTATGGCCTGGCCTGCATAGAGCATGTGCCACGAAACAATTGTGCTCTGGATACGTGGCTCATGCTCTCAATCCCAGAGTGATTTTGAAATCAGGATTATTTTCACATATTTCGTGAAACAGCTGTAATTCAGATCTGTCAAACCAACACCCAAATCATGCCTCCAAGTCAGCAGAGTTAATAGCTAAAATTCAGAACATATATTTTGCTATGTCTCAGGCCCAAGGCTTAGTACCAGATTACCAGATGTTTCTGTTTTCTGAACCCCAGAGAGCTGGCATGGCCAGTTTAAACAAATCTGAAATGACGAGTCTCCAGATTTGGATACCTGGTTGGTATAAGCTGCAATGTGGTTGCCTTGAACTGTTCTCTCAGATTGAAAGGTAGTGAAGATAAAAAGGGCGATGGTGGGCTAAAGATGAGGTAAGCCTGACTATTTTTCCATTTATTATCTACACATTTGACACTTAGGAGGTTATTGTATTGACTGTGATGGTTTAAAAGAAAATGCTCCCCAAAGAGAGTGGCAGCATTAGGAAGTGTGGCCTTGTTGGGGTAAGTGTGGCCTTGTTGGAGGAAGTATGTCACTGCGGAGGAGGATGACTTTGAGTCATGCCCCGTATCTTAGACCATTACCTGTTTCCTGTGCAAGATGTGAAACTCATCGACCTCTCCAGCACCTTGTCTGCTTGGATGCCACCATATTTCCTGTTGCCATGCTCCCCACCATGATGATAATTGACTAAACCTCAGAAACTGGATTAAAATTAAATATTTTCATTTAAAAGTTGCCACGGTCATAGTGTCTCTTCACAGCGATAAAAACCCTAACTAAGACATTAACCTTCCCAGGACTCAGTTCCCTCATCTGTAAAATAAGGATAGTCACACACTTAAAAGGTGCATTAAAGCAAATCATGAATTTTATTGTTAATTTTTTGTTTTGTAACTTCCCGCTATACT
>NC_022017.1:37658848-37661336 GCF_000317375.1 Microtus ochrogaster | reverse complement strand
AGACAGAGACAGAGAGAAGAGAGAGAAGACTTTTCTAGATTAGTTTAACTGAGGTAGGAATTTCATTTCATTCATCACAGTCATAGAGGGAATAGGGGCTGCAGAATCAAGAAATTAGTTGTTTTCTTTTTTCTGGCTAGAGATGATTCAGTTGAATTGGTAGCTACTGTGTGTTTTTCACAAGTGACATCCAGAAATTCAGTGGTGCAATATTTCATAGAGGAACAGTAGTCTCAGTCTTGCTGACTGATGTTAAAATGTCCCTACTGCTTGTTCTATCTGATACTCACAAGCAGTTTGAATGAACAGACAGACCCAGATGCTCAGTGAACTTTTCTTGCTTATGTTGCACTTTTCACAGCTCTGGTAAAACATTGCAATCCCATTGTCCCTGTGCTTTCCTCAGGAAAGCAGAAGGTAATTTTCTTTCTGGAAGTGCTTGGAGGACTCGGATATATTTTTTATCACTAAAGAATGAAAAGGAGGTAATTTTCATTTTATTTGTTTGGCTCTTGATTATATCTTCCTAATTTTTATCGGATCAAAGGAGAGAGTGTTGACTGCTACGTCTGCCTTGGGACTAAATAATATGACTGTATTGTTTTGGGGGCAGTAAAGTGGTAAGAGCTTGGTGAAGAAAAATTTAAAAGGGAAATTTACTAATGGAGTTTTGTGTATTTTCTTCTTTCCTTTTATTTCTCTTATCGCTAAGCTAAAGGGAATGCAAAAAAATGAATTAAGCCTTAGGACAAATCTAGTGTGGATTTCAATCTCCTCTGTCCATAGTTCTCAGCTGCCATTTCTATGAGGTGTTACTTCAAGTACCTGTGCTCAAACATTCAACTTTGGGAGAGATGTGACCTTCACTTGACAGCCGTGAGCTGCCCACAGTTTAGGACATCAGAATGAGAACCTGGACCAACACTAGGTAGATCACACCAGCAACACTGAAAATGCCACCTGGGAAATCTGTCTATAATTTTCTAAAAATTAATATACTCAAGGTATTCTTTGATCAGCTCAACATCTGAATAACCCTGACATTAAATTTATGTTCAAGCGCAGAAGAGCAGAAACGATTTTATTTCCTCAAGAGTTGAAATAGAACTCACTAATTCAGCTTTAAAATCTTTTCCTGCCCCACAAAGCCACAAAAAGCAAAAGATAAACAATATTGTAAACAATTTTCTTATCTTCGGTCTCTTCTCCTTTGTCTCTTGCCCTTTAATTGATGTTCTTTTACTCTCTTAGTATTCCAGATGGTGTGTTGGCTGGAGGTCATCCCTTGAGACTGTCACTTAGCCAAGGTTGTGCTAGTTGCTTTTGTATTCCATTGCCTAACAGAAAGGAGGGCATCTGTTTCATGGCTTCAGAGAGATTAGTCTACTAAATAGGGAAGACATGACAAGAAAGGAGCTCAACTGATGGTGACAGGAGTGTGCAGAAGGGACTTTACATCACAGCAGAGCAGGAAGCAGAGAGAGCAACATACAAGAGCTGGGGGTGATATTCCCTTAAGGACCCACCCTCAGAGACCAACTTTTTCCAGCTAAATCCTGCCCTCTAAAGTTTCTGCAGTCTCCAAAAACAGTGGGGAAAACTGTGCACCACGCATTGAAAACACTAGCCTGTGTGAGGGGATAGCCCATCAATTCATAGCAAAGCTTCAAAGAGGAGTTCTCAAGTGGGTTGCAGAGGTACGGGTTTGCCGTGAAGGGATGGAGCACTCAGAGTGCAGTCTCGACCTCTCTCCTCTGTACACTTTCCAATACTAGCTATCTTGGTTTGTTCTTTACCCACAACGCTTTCCATGGTGATTCTAGCTGAAGTTAATCTCTCTCTCTACTGGACTCCCATGTTGTTGCTTTTTTATCCCTTTATTGACTGTGTTTCACGTGTTTCTATCTGCTTTCCAATTAGTTAAATATCCTTACTATAATACTCTCCAATGCATATTCATATTACACATTTGTGTACACACACACACACACACACACACACACACACCCACACCACATTAATCTTTGTGAGATATCCTGGCTGGTAATTAGTAGTCCTTTGGGTTCAGAAAGGGTGTGTTGAGACTCTAGCAGATTATGCGTCTTCCCTAAGAGCAAGAAGCTAGTTTACCAGTGTCTTGGTGATAAAAAATATTGTGACAGAAACAATTTGAGGGATGAAGGGATTATTTTGGCTCGCAGTACTAGAGCATAATCTATCATGATGGGGAAGGCCTGATGGCAGGAGCTTGAGGAAGCCGGTCACAAAGTATCCATAGTCATAAAACAGAGAGAGATGGATGTTGGTACTCAACTTTCTCCTTTGTGTGCAGTCCAGAGTAGTCCCCCCCCAAAAAAAAAATAGTGCAACTGGGTTTTCCCACTTAATTAACCCAACCGTGCCAGCACTCGGGAGGCAGAGGCAGGCGGATCTCTGTGAGTTCGAGACCAGCCTGATCTACAGAGCTAGTTCCAGGACAGGCTCCAAA
>NC_022017.1:37653454-37658732 GCF_000317375.1 Microtus ochrogaster | reverse complement strand
TGCCTCTTAGCTGATTTCAGATGCTGACAAGGGATAGTAACTGTCACAGTGGGAGAGACGGATCCTCCTCCCATTACACTGCCTCTCATATAACCTATACAGTTTATCTTTTGCTGTCAAGTCACACAGTTAGTAAATACTAAGGGATGGTATATGTCAAAAGCACTGGGGATTCAAGTGTCAGTGGAAGCTCTTCTGGTAAGAAATTCACCAAGCATTCAACGGTTAAACAGGCTGGTGTCTCACTCACATCCTTTATTTTAGTTATTTTTTTTCCTCCTCAAATATTTTAAGCCTCCTCCTGTTAGCCCCTATTTCAAAAATCTAAGTAAAAATTTCAATAACTGCAATCTAGAAAAATAGCATCTGGTAAAAATAAATGCAGGAAAGAGTAATCATTTTAGCGGATTTTGTTTCCGCCACTTTTGCCTTTGATCTTCGGTGAAGGATTGTATGTGTCATGTCTAATCTACTAGAGGTCATGGCAGAGTTTGTGTTAAAGAAGCATCGGTGGTCATATGAGTAATGTAGAAGGAAGAGTGAGACACTGTGTTTGTCAGTCTCAACTTAAGTCTGTGACGAAACTAGAGAAGGTAGTCAATATCTTTATAAAATGTCTTTCTTTGCCCCCTTTGTCTTTCCGTCTAGCACTTTGATAGCATGGCTGCTGTTCTGTTCTTCCCCCATTAGGTCACAGGCCTAAGAGCTGCTTCTCTTTCTTTGCCTTTTTTATGTGTGGTTCAAGCTAAGTAATTTCTATTGAGCTATCATCATTTTTTTCCCTTTATCATTTCCATTCTGTGATCAAGTCTCTCCAGTGACTATTTTAATATGGTTAAAGCAACTTTCAGTCACAATTTACCATTTGGTTCTTTGTTATAGTTTTAGATTATCCAACGAGACAATCTTTTTCATTTACTTTGTAGAGTATGAACAAAGTATTGTCTAATAACAGAAATTATAGTGCTTTATGGTCAACATGTTTGAACTATTTTTATAATATATTAATGTTTTCCATTTTTCATATTTTGTAAGTTAGCATTATATTTTGATTTGTTTTTTGTTTTTTTCTAGACAGGATTTCTCTGTAACTTTGGAGCCAGTCCTGGAACTAGGTTTTATAGACCAGGCTAGTCTTGAACTCACAGAATTCTACCTGCCTCTGCTTCCTGAGCACTGGGATTAAAGGTGTGTGCCACTACTACCTGGATATTTTGGATTTTTTGAATATTGCAATATTTGAATATTATAATATACAAGTCTGAATATTATTCATAATCTGTACAAAAACTTTCATTCATTTGTTTTGGCTGGCCTGTAGCCCTATTACAAGTTGCAATTTGTTCTATGTCTTCTTTGTCGGCTGTGGGTCAGTGCAGGTTCTGTTTCCAAAGCCTCTGTCCTACTTACATCTGGGCCATGTGTGTGTCACTCAGTGGCCATATAATTCAATCCCAAAAGCGTGTTTTGCACAATTTAGGACTCACAGCTCAAATTCAAGAACAAAATTAATGATATTCATCATATAGACCTTGGGTGGATATTTTGAAAATGTGCACAAGACAGTGTTGCAAGTATAAAGTGGCATGCCACCAGAAGGTGACATTTTATTATCCCTAGATGTGCTTTCCTTCCAACTTTAAGAAGAGTCTAAAAATAGGATGCTGAGCCTGGCAGAATGAAAATGTGTTTACTCTTTCCAAATCCCATCAGATTTTGTTCTCGTCTTTAATCACAATATTTCAAGTCTTATGTTTCAGTCTGGAATTTCACAGCAGTTACGCTGGCCTTTCTCTTTGGGGGAACATCTGCAGCACTGTTAGATTCTTCTGAAAGAACAAGGACCAGAATCACGCATGGCACACATCATGTTCCACTAGCAGGCAAGAGGCCTTTAACACTGAAGTCTTTGCTGTGTTCTGACTTCAGGAAAGCATCAATTTTGGACGTGCATGGCCCTTTATGTTACATGGCAGTTCGCTCTGCTCTTGAAGCTCTAACATCTTCACTCATATGTAGAAATAGGAGCGGCGGGCTGCGTCCCGGCACCCGGCCGCCCACATGGCTAGCTCTACCCGAAATAATTACACGGACACTGTGTTCATTTAATCACCGCTTGGCCCTTTAGCTCTAGCCCTTACTGGCTAATTCTGATATCCCGATCAACCCATCTCTAATAATCTGTGAGCACCGGTCTTAGTGAGCACCGGTCTTACCGGGAGTGTATCTTCCCAGGAGCGGGGAGCATGGCGTCTCTCTGAGGCATCTGCTCCCGAGAGCAGAGCTGTGGAGTCTGACCTCAATTCCTCTTCCTCCCAGCATTCTGCTCTGTTTACTCCTCCCTCTTGTTTTAACCTATCAGGGCAAGCAGCTTCTTTATTTAATTAACCAATGACCTTCCTCCATCACTTCCCCTTTTTCTGTTTAAACAAAAAAAGGAAGGCTTTAACTTTAACATAGCAAAATATCATATAACAAAACAGTTATTAAGCAAGAATTACCATTACAATATTTATATCTACCTTATCTTTTATCATAACAATGGAAAACTATAACTAACCATTCTTCAAGTTTATCAAAGACTCCAGAAGAATATAATATTACTTAAGTAAACAAGAAATCCAAAACTCTAGAAATGACAGAGACATCTCGCTGCCTGGACAGTCACCCAAAGTTCCTCTGTACCATTGGGGCATCCATCTTCGGCCTTCAGGCCCATGGTATCCAGCAGACATTTCCATAAAGCAGGAAAATTCAAAGTCAGTTCAGTCACTATCTGTTGTGTCCTGCAGAATGTCTCACAGACTCTTTAATGAATCAGGAACCCCGAAAGATCATCTCACCTTAGGCAAGTTCAGTAGTCCTCTCTCTGTGGGTTCTCTGTGTCCAGTTTATGCAATAGTCCAGGCAAGAGCAGTTTCTTGCCCAAATGGCTATCAAACTCCATAAGGATCCTCTTTGATGACCATCTTCTTCTTGAAGTAGATTGGTGCTGCTAGGAGCAGACATGTCTCATTGTCATGAATAACCCTAATTTATTAAAACATTTAAAATGCCATATTCTATAATCTTTGAAAGATATGAAGAATGCCTATCTAAAATATATCTATGCACATCTAGAAAATCTTAACTAACATGACTACAAACTTGACTATTATGATTATCTATTAACAAGCTTACATTTTTAGCAGAAATATGCATATACATATAACAAAATTGACCTTAAATCTCTATCAATAAAGCGAAATCTATACTAATACAAATTATTCATATCTATATCACTCATATGTCTTCACATGGAGACATAGGTTTCTTTTTAAAACGTTTAGCCCATGCCTGGTGGCTATGGTAGTGAATGGCACAGAGAAGACTCATGCAGTCATGGAACTCTCAATCTAATGGAGAAGAGGAGAAGGAAAGCATGAGAAAGGAGAAAGAAGGGGGAGGGGCAGAAAGATCAGCTAATGCCAGATGTGAAGACAGTCACACTATGGGATGAAAAAGGAATAATTAGATGCCAGGAAAACGTCTCTGAGACAAACCACACACTCTGATCAGAAGAAACTGTCACTTCTCTGACTCCGTGGCAGATATTGGACACCTGTAGCATACAACATATCAGGGGCTAGAGTGGAGGTGTGAAGTGAGAACCCACAAAAGTCTGGTAAATAATTTATTAAAAGTGGAAAAAAAAAGACTCACAAATACAGAACAAGGTGGGCACCACTGCTGATCCAGCTGCCATTGTCTTGTCCTTCTGCACGAGAGTGATGACGACAAAGCACAAGCCATGCTCTCCATGGCTTCCCTCTGTTGTGACCACCCAAGAGAGAGGCTGTGACCCTTTTTCTCCAGCTTATCCAATTCTGTATCCAAAATCCAAAACAAACAAAGAAGCAAAATAACTACGCACACAGGGCTAGTCACACCAAATGTGATTGGCTAGACGGATCAAGGTCCCACAACAGAGGTGGCAAGGAGCAAAATGGGACCCGATGATGTCATAAAGAGGGTCAAAAACACATTACAAAGCTGTGTGTAAAGTGCACTCTTTAAGAGTCCTTTTAAAATTTCATCTATCATATGCTCTTCCCTTAGACTTGAGTGCAGTAAATGGGTGTAGTATATACAGATATATAATCATACTAATATATGTTCATTTGGTGAACAATTCAATTTAACAGAGCCCCAGTCTTTGTTATCTAAAAATACAAGCAAGGATGAGAATAAACAACTAAGCTCACCAAAGTTTATGCTTCTTTGCTTCTTCTACAGCCTTTCACACATTTTTTATTGTAGTTTATGTTCTTAGAATTTTGAACCTAAAATTTAATGTTTATTTCATTTGATCTTAAATTCTTTTAAAATTTTTTATTTAATTGAATATTTGGGTTTTTTTTTGAAATATCATACATGAATCACTTCTACCACCCCTCTTTTACCGCGTTCAATTCCTCCTGTGCTTCAACTCATTTCCATTCAAATTCACAATCTCTTCTTAACACACACACACACACACACACACACACACACACACACACACACACCATAGTAAGCCCGTAGAGCTGACCATTTGGGATTGGACAACCTGTCAAGGGACTCATCCCTGCAAAAAAATTATTTACCTTCTCTTAGTGGCCGGTATCTCATGTAGGGGAGGAACCATGTTAAATTTCACTGATCTACACCGGCATGCAGGCCTGGTTTTACGCAAGAATATTGTTAAGATTTCATGGGCATAGCTTCTCTGTTATCCCTAGAAGACACTACCTAATAGTACCATTGTTCTCTGGATTTTATAATTTTTTCGCCCTTTTTCTGTGATTTTTCTATGAGCCTAATGTATAGAAGTTACATTGCAAATGTATCAATTTGTAATCAAATTTTTCTTTGGGCCATCAGCCCACAAAAAATGACTAAGAGACTTATTAATTTAAAAGCTCAGCCTGTCACTTAGGCTTGTCCCACTAGCTCTTATAACTTAAAAAAAATCAGGTGTATTAATCCACATTTTGCCCATGGTTTTTTGCCTCTCTTCCATCTTGAATTTCCTGTTTTCTCTCTGTGTCCTCTGGCATCTCCCCTGTGCCTAAATTTATCTCCTCTTCTCTCTCCATGCCCAGAAGTGCTGCCTAACCTTTCCTGCCCAGCTATTGGCTATTTAGCTCTTTATCAAACCAATCACAAAGTGCCTTGCCAAAGGCACATGATGTGGGATTACTCTCTGTATGCTATAAATATGTTTTATTACCATTGATTAATAAGGAAGCCATTTCTG
>NC_022017.1:37641558-37653229 GCF_000317375.1 Microtus ochrogaster | reverse complement strand
TTATTTGGGTCTGGGCAGCCAGGAACATAAAAGCAGTCTTCTACAACTACAGACACATCTTCACAGTGTACAGAAGGTTATTCCAAAACATCAGTTGGGTTGGACAACACATGATCACCTCTTCTCACCAGTTGTGTTTTTTCTTTTCTTTTTTTTTAATTTATTTATTTATTAAGGATTTCTGCCTCCTCCCTGCCACCGCCTCCCATTTCCCTCCCCCTCCCAAGAACAGTTGTGTTTTTTCTGTAATAATCTACTCAGTAGGTTATGGCACACAACACACTTAGTAGGTTATGTTTGCTTTTTCAAAAGATCTTGACTTCTTTAAGAGGGAGATGTACTATATTTTACCCCTATAGAGTTGTTCATCTAGTAGAGTTAAAATGGGCATTGTGGCAGATTTCTGTGTGCTCAGGCTGCCTTCTCATCCTTTATGAATGCTAAACCTCATGTCCATGTCTCCAGGTAGTTACGATCCTTCCACTGAATTCTAGACAGCCAGAGAAGATTAGGATAAGCATGATTTCCAAGTTTGGCTGTTAATAATGCTTATGGCAGATTCTCCTACTCCTGTTTTCCATTTACTACTAGAAAGAAATGGTAAAAATCTCTGAAAGTGGAGTTTGATAAAGGTAGGTGTCAAGCATAAAGGAGCCTTGACTTCTGGATCAACAGCAGGGTATTGTTCTTGCATAAAGAATGCTCAGAGTATACCTTGATAAGATACAGAAATAGAGTTTATATTGCCAGTATCTCCCTACTGACTGTTGTCATGCATATTAAATTTGTGTTTACTTTCAAATGCTCATCTCTGTTATTGCTCTTTACCACAAAGGTTGCCACACAATCCAACTATTCCCAATTTAGAGAGGAAGACTGTCTGGGGAATGCTGTAATTTTCCTTGCTTAAGAAGATATAAACTAAGCTTTTTAAAACTACATTCTGCTTTAGGCGAAACAAGTGGGTACAAAAGAGGAGTTAGGAGGGGGTTAGAAAAGCATATGCTAGTTGATGAATAAACATATGGACATAGTCACTGTATTACAGATGGCAGGCCATGAGGTCTTAAGTAACAAAGTGAGGCAGATAATGACAAAGGACAGACATCACTTGTTGGGACTAATTGAGTCCTGGCCTTCAGCTGCTCTTCCCTGCTAGAGCATTCTAACTGAAGCTACTAAAAGCTATGCTTTGCCTACAGGATCAGAGGATGAGATTTTCACCTGTTGGCCATTGACTGCAGGGTATTTAAGCCTCCATGGTGCTATTAAAGAAGGGCTTTTGTACCAGTGATTGGAGGTCCATGTGTCAGTCTGTCTCTGCGTGTGTTTCCTCAACCTCCAGCCCCTTGCCTGAAGCTCGTGAACTGGATTCTAGCGCACAGAGCGCAGCAGACAGGGGTGTGGTGTGCTGCAAACTCTGGGCTCTACCCACACACCATATACTCTGATACATCATCAACTAATCAATATTGCCTCTACCTCTGTTGACAAACTGACTGATTCATTCCAGATGAAGTACAATGTATCAAAGAGTGCTCAGAGCTGATGCTGAATGTGAATATTGTCCTTGAGGCGGTTACAAATAATGGGTAGGACAGTCAAGATCCTTGACAAGCATACAGATAAATATAACATTTGTTATTCTTCTTGTTGTTGGTTATGATGTTTTCAAAGGGTGGTCAGGAGATGTATCTCCATGGTAGAGTGCTTGCCTAGCATTTTCAAGTCCTTCAGCAGCAAAGACATAAGCTCAACTGTGCACACACATACACATGGGCCTGAGTACGTCATGCCACACAGAGAAAATTTGGTTTATCTGTGTTATCGTTGGCACATTACAAGATGACATCATCTGAGGAAATTTCTTGGGAACTTCAGATATCATTTAGCTACAGCACAGCTTACAAATTCTTGTATATTCTCCAGACTTCCCGTTAACACTCACACCCTTCTATCCATTGCCAAATCTCAAGCCTTTTGCTAAACTCCACATTTTGCTTTAAACTGTCACCAATTCCGATGAATTACACCATATAAACACTTCTTAAATAGAACTTCTCACTTTCATTTTAAAATGAAGTTTGACCAGTGGTCCTTAATGAGTTTCTCTCCAACTTATCTCTAAAAATATCCTTGAAAGTACATTTTTTAAGATTAAAAGTTGTTAACAGAAATCAAATAGTAAAGCTGTTAAAATGACCAGAATCCAGTTGGTTTTTCTTTTGCATTTCTAGGGGTAGATACTTCAGCTTTCTGGATGTTGGATGAATATCCTATCACTGAGTCACCTCTCTACTGCAAAAATACCTTCAGCAGTATTAAGAGTAAGTTTGGAGAATATACAAGAATTTATGAGTTGCAACTGCACATCTGGACTTCTCTTTTACAAATGGTACTTATCTGCTACCCCCATGAAAAGTGCTTGGCAGCTAGCTGGCAAACATCGAGTGCAAAGATATACAACATAGGAAAACCATGTCACTGTTTCAACATCTGCAAATGAACAATGTAGAAAATGAGCAAGGAGCCAGCCACAGAACAAGTGAAAAAAAATTTATCCTGTGTGCTCTGGAGACCTTTCTACTCATGAATAATATTTTCTCATGAATCAGGGAGAAATGTTAGAAAATGAAATAATGTTTCAATAAAATCCAAGACATTATGATCTCTATAAAATAGGAACAGAAAAGCTTAAGCAGTAGCTAGTTGAAATTCAGAGACAGCAGTCTGGGAAGACAAGAGGCCTAAGAGCGATAACATAGGGCTGCAAATGAATCAATAATTCAACAGCATAATTAAAATCCCTACAGTAGATGAAAATCCAGATAAGTGGTAAATTGGCAGTAAAGTCACACCATTAGTAGAAGACAAACTTAAGCATCTCTACCAAAAAAAGCAAAGAAATGGTAATTATTGGAGAAAAAGGGGTATCTATACAGGAGAGAAAAGATGTATTTATAACAACAGTAAATGAATGCATAATGTGAATTTAATTATAAGAGTTGCACTTTAGTTTTGAGACAGAGTCTTAGATAGCACAGGCTAACGCTGAACAGGTTATCGTCCTCCTTTCCCAGCATCCCAGGTGCTGAAATCACAGGCACTGGCTACCACACCTGGCTGAAGGACATGAGGGACATTGTATTCATTTGATTTTTGATCAGCCTACTCCACATTTGGTTTCATTCTTGTCTATGAGTCTACAACTCTTAACCTGCTGTGACCTCAATGTCTGGAAAAGAATATAATGTTCATTGCACAGGACTCACTGCTTTCCACAATGTTTGTGGTGTTTGGGGTTTCTAAGGTATGAAATTTGCCGAGAGACCAGAAATAACGACAAATTAAAATAGGATTATGGTGTATGAGTGCAATGGAATACTGCTTATCCCAGGCAAAAAGGAAATGATGACATCTGTGACAACATGGACGAATTTGAAGGCAATTAAACTAATCAAAAATTACCTAGGCACAGAAAGACAAACATTGCACAGGTACAGAAAGACAAATACTGAATGACTATACAGAGACTCTAGAATATCTAGACTCAATGAAAGAGAGTGATAATTTCTAGAAACTACAAGTAAAGGTGTGAGAAAGAGAAGTATGCGGATTTTTAGTTAAAAAGTAGAATGAATGGATTTTGAGTTCTGGTGCACATCAAAGTGGCTATCACCATCAATTGTACGTTGTATAAGTTAAAGCAATGAAAAGAATCATTTTTAATGCAAATGCTTTGCAATAGAAAACAAAGTGGTAATTCTGTGTATTTAATCATTAGCTTGATTTAATCATTGTACATTTAATGCATAAATCAAAATTCTTGGTGTACCCCATAAGAGCATAAATTATGGTTTGCCATGTAAATACAATATTAATTAAATTAAGTGGCTGTTCCGTCTAAACAGAATAAAGCAAAACATGACTGAACAATATAGGGCATCTGTAATCACATCTGTAGTAGAGTGAGGTCTCAGTCCATGTTCACTGATGCTTCTCCATAAAAAATTGTTTTTATTGTTTCTGATTTCTTGAATAGTTGAAGCCAATTTTATTTTAATACATAATGACATAAAAGTAATTATAAATGGTTTTGTAAAGCAATTAATGTCATTTGGTAAGTATCGCCCTGTTTGTACTTTATAATTTGCAAGCTAGAGACATCAACTTGTGTTTTATTCTTGTCCACACAGCTGTCTTTGTATTTTCTAAGTATTGATTCCAGGGTCTTCTATGGACAACAGAATCACAGAGGCCCAAGTCTCATGAAAAATGACATATGTTTTGTACAAATCTGTGTCTTTCTGTGGTGAGCTTTAATTTTATCAACTAGACACAGCCTAGAACTATCTGGCACAAGAATCTCAATGAAATATTTTTGGCATTGTTTGGTCTGTGGGATATTGTCTTGATTCATCAGCTAAATTGATGCATAAAAGCAGCTAACCATGGATGCACCTTTCCCAAGGAAGGGTATCCTGGACTGTACTGAAAGTAGATATATTGAGCTGAACACAAACAAGCAAGGGAGCTCATACACATACATTTCTCTTTGCTATTGATTGCAAATGGTCTGTGACTAGCTGCTTTAAGTTTCTGCCACCTTAACTTGTCTGCAACAATAGGTGACAGGCTGAAGTTGTGACATAAGACAAACCCTTTGTGGCCCAGCTACTTTCTGTCAAGGCATGTGATCACAGCAATACTTATGAAACTAATACTTTACCCTACTCTTTGAAGTGTCTCTAACTGCCAATGATATATTATAGAATACAAACACTTTGTTAATAATCACTCTTTTACAGTGGATATAGGAAATATGAGAAAAGGCTCTTCATGTTTAATATTGGTGCATTTTTTCTGACTTTTTGAATATTTGGTTCAACACACAATGTATAACACACAGAATTGGGGGAATTGTCCTTGTTACTTAGCTTTCTCTGTGTTTCCTGTCACTTGTGTTCTGTTGTGAATTTTGTTTTGACTTTCTCTCTGAAGATTTTGTCTACTTGTCCCTCTTGTCATCCAACATACATTTTCTATTGGTGTCTTTTACTCATCCCACTGCTTTTCATCTCTCTGAGTCTCTCCTTAGTCTTTCCTGATATGAAATCATTTCCCTTTGATGAGTTCAGCCTCTAATGTGAAATACTCCAAGTGCCCTTGACTCTCAATGAGAATATTAATTTCAAAATGTGAAAAGTTCCTCCGTTCTTCTTAATTATTCACTTCTAGACTGTTTTGATCTTATCTTTCCATTCCCATACTCTTCTTTGCCATACAAGACAATAACTGTTGCATGCTCTTTCCAGAGATTGTATGAGGTCCACTCCATGGTCTCAGGTGCCTGTCTCTTCTGATATGGTCAGCTATTCTTGGTATTGGTCCTTTTTTTAACACCCTTTTTATTTTATCTCATAGCAACTGCTCAATATTTTCATCATGAGGAAGCCACTATTTTTAATATCTAAAGAAAATGTCTTGTTCTTATTCTTAGTCTTGCAAGATGTTTTACTATAACTCTTTATCTCATCTCTCTAGACTTACATTAATTTTATGATTAAGTGAAAATTATCTCAATAAAGAGATACTAAACAACTTACATATAATTTACTTTTCTATGATTTTTATAGGCAGCATATTAGTCATGTCATCTGGAAAACTATTTGGATATTCCTTTATATTGTTGATCAGGAAGCTTTTGTCAGGAGACTATTTTAGATACATAAAGAGTGGATTAAACCAACAGAATCCCATACATGCATTACCTGTTTATCTTTTAGCTGACATTTTATGTTGATCTTCATGAGCTTCCAAACAGCAGGAAATTTACCCATTCTTGTCTTTACTGTGTCACTAGAACCTGTAATAATACTTGCAAAACAGACAGCTCTCACAATGATTGGAAGGAATGAAGGAGTAGTGCAAGCTGTCTTATCAGTTTGGTAAAGAAGATGATTTCACAGTGTCATAAAGTATAAGCCATGGGGAAGCCTAATGCGTTTTAGGCTAGGAGGACCCAGAGCTCTATCTATAAATATATATGCTTCACATTGTCAAATCAACCCTGAGATATCAAGGATGCTTGACTTTCTCTATTAGAGCTCTTCTTTCTTTGAACCACATCTTGGTATCTACTCCATATGCCTTGGTTTTCCTTTTGGCTGTTATAAGTGTATTCATACCCCTTGATTCTTTCTGAGCTGAATGGATGAGTTACTTCTTACTTGTTAACTATTTGTCTTGAACTTTTTCTTCTCTCTTTTGGTTCTTTGTTTTATGGGTTGTTAAAAAACCATGATTCTTATAATGCACACTTATGTAGTGATTGCCTACATGGCCTCATTGTCTTGGAGCATATGTAAATGCTCCAGTTCTTTTTGTTTCTCTAGACAAATTATGGCAAAGATTTCTCTTGGGGTTCATGTAAATAGTTCATTACTCTTATGAATCTTGAGCAAACTTCAGGCATTTCTGCCTCTTGGAGAATACATTTTGGGTTATCAAGTTAGAACATTGCCACATACATAGCTGAATTTTATTTAATTGATGCTCTGGGTGTGTCTTCTGCTTTGTGTATTCCTAATTTTTTGAACAAGTACAAAATGTTTCACCAAGAAATACACCATGACTCAGATAAGACTTTGATTAACTTTGGGAAAAAGGAACTCTTTTTTACTTGTATGCCAAGAGATTTTTTTATGGATGCTTCTATAGTCCAAATACATCTTCTAACCATGAAATTACTCAGGACCCAAATGAACTTGAGAAACTGGACCCAAAGGCTTGGAGGATGGTAGCTGTATTGTTTATTACTGATTTCTTAAAAAGGGCTAACTTAGTGACCTTAGGACTAGAACTAATGTTAACACTGACATTAATGCCAGCTGCCAGATATTGATCACTTTTGTTCTAGATCATAGACCAGGAGATTTATTTCTACCATCCCATTTAACCATTATGACATTTGTGTGCATTAGAGATTTTATACTCCCTTAGCCGAAGGGAGTCATTGAGATGTGAATAGATTTGTCGAAAAAGACATAACTCATAAGTAGAAGATAGGATTCCATTTATCTCTAAACCCTGTATTTTATAGTCACTTTAGGATCATATAATGCTGATATTTGTGTTTACCGATGCTGATAAAATTGTACTAGCATCATCACTATGTTTTTCTTTTGTTGGGTTTTCTCGCACCTTTTGATAGCTATCAAACTCAGATAAAATTAAAGGCCTCACACTGAGGGCCTTGGAAATACTAGGAAGCACTCTGCCTTTGAACTATACCCCCAAATTCTTTTAATTGAAAATGAATTATGATCTGGGGTCTTCCTGATAGCAGATATGTAGCCTAAAGTGGCCATCTCCCTTGATCAGATTGGTTCCTAGCCCAATTGTCATCAGAGAGGCATCATCCAGAGACTGTTGGAAACAAAAGCAGACCCAAAATCAAACATTAGGCAGAGTCTAGGAAATCCTGCAGAAAAGGGGGGAGAAAGAATCTTAGGAGTCAGAGGAGTCAAAGACACCAGAAAAACCTCACAGAATCAACTAAGCTGGGGTCACAGAGACTGAACTGATAACCAGAGAGCCTGCAGAGGACTGACCTAGCCTTTCTGCATATATGTTACAGTTGTGTAGCTTGTGGGAGTCCTAAGAGTGGAAACAGAGGCTGTCTCTGACTCTTTTACAGGCTTTGTGGTCCCTAAGCCTCATACTGGGTCGTCTCACACACCCTTAATATATGGTGAAGTTCTTAGACTTACTGAAACTTGATATGTCATGTTTTGTTGACACTCATGGGAGACCTGCCCTTTCCTAAACAGCAATGAGGAAGAGTGGACTAGGGATGTAGGAACAGAGGGAAATGGGAGAGGGGCAGAAAGGAGAGGAGGGAGGGGAAACTATGTCTGGGATGTAAAATAAAAAAAATAAATTTATTTTTAAAAAGAAAACATCAGCCGTTGGTGGTGGCACACACCTTCAATCCCAGCACTCAGGAGGCAAAGGCAGGTGTATCTCTGTGAGTTTGAGGCCAACCTGGTATAGAAGAGCTAATTCCAGGACAGAGAAACCCTGTCTCTCTTTCTTGAAGAAGAAAAGAAAAGAAAAGAAAATGCCTGCTCTATTTGGCTACAAGTTTGATGATACAATTAAGCAAATAGCTTCTATGCTTGAGAGAAAAGAATAGACTAAAGGTAAATCAATAGACAGAAAATTATTCCAAATTCTCTAGTTCACATGGCACACAATCGAGCATCTAAACCCTAAACTTGTGGCAATTATTGGACAAGGCAGAATTTTATGAACCGAAATGCTGCCTTGATTAGGATGGCAACAGAGGCAGTCCCCAAATGATACTGCAGAAGATGGCACATTTTAGTTTGTCTTTCTTGGCCCACATCTGCAAAGCATCTAATTGAAAACCTTTCAGAACTTCACAAGGCAGTTCATCCTTCACAGGTCTGCAAGTTAGTCCTCCTTCCTACAGACTGTTGTACTCAATAGCACTCCAACCTTGAATCAGAACTTGTGGAAGAAGTTACCTCTTTCTGATCTTTGCCAGTTTGGATTTAGTTCGAAATATTGTCACATTACTTAGGTCCAGAAGGAGAAGCACATTCTTGGATATCCTAATTTTCCTCCCATAGTAGAAATCATACAAAAAATAATTTATTAAAAACAGGTATGAGAAGTAAACTTCTCATCACCAAGGAAAAGCAAACTAGTCAAGATATTATTTCCGTTTTTTAATGAAGACTCTGTCGGTGAAAATGTCTGTGCACCATTTCCATCAGACCTATCTTCTGTGTTACCTAGAGAGAAGGACAGAAGCCAGAGATAAAAGCTCCCAGGAAGAAAGCATTATAGTCATCCAAAGTGCTTTCAGACAGAAGGAACTGCATCATGAGTCTAGGAAGGATGTATTTCTAGACATGACCTAATGGTGACCAGATAAGCACTGGACCTGCTTTCTGTTCTTTATCATTATACTTAGAGCCATGTGCAGAGAATGCTTTTAATGAGAGACGGTACTAGAGAATCATGTGAGAGATGGAATTCTGTTGTCCAGTTTTGTTTTGTTTTTTTAAATTACTTAGCTGTGGCTGTATAACAAATTACTCTCCAATTCAGTGGCTTTAAAATGCTAAGATTTTTTTATGTGTGTGTGCATATTTATGTGTGTACATATATGGCCATGTTTGTGAGTGTGTGATGTATGTGTGTGTGTGTGTGTGTGTGTGTGTGTGTGTGTTTATGTGTCCATGTGGAGGTCAGAAGACCACCTTGGATGTTATTTCTGAGGCACCACCACTTTATGTTATTATAGTGTTTTTCACTAGTCTGGAGCTCTCCAGGTAAGCTAAGCTTTCTGGTTATCAATCTCCAGGGTCTGCTTTATCTTCATCTACCTCCAGGGTACTTGGATTCCAAGTGCATGCTGCCGTAGCTGCATCTTCTAAATGTGTTTTGGGACTTACACCAAGGTCCTCATGCTTTCTCTTCAGTTGGTCTTGAACCTTTTTTTCATAAGCACAATGAACCTGTTTCAATATGCATGCTTCTGCATGTTTTTGAAAAAAGAGAGATGATAAATAAGAGAGGAAAGAGAGAAAGAGAAAATCAGAAAGACAGAGACAGAGAACTCACAGAGAGAGGTGTGCTTCTGTACCACAGTTCTTGAATAAATACAATGACAGGAAATGTTGACGATTTTATGCAAGACATGTACTCTTCCCTAAGCTTCTTTTTAATGGGTGAATCTCTATGACAAAAATGATAAATGGAAAATAACGTCCAACTTTGACAATCTGAGATGCTCAGGAAACATGTTTTGTGAACAACCACTTCAGAAGAAAGACATCTATTGAACAAGGAATAAAATAACAGTGATTATAGTAACTAGAAATATTAGTAACTGGTGCTTATGAACAGCTGGACGTGTTTTAGAAATTTATGTTAAGAACTTCATTTAGTCTCTTCAATTCCTTATGACTAAGGAGACTCTTCTGATTACTATTTTGAAGATTAATTTGAATTACAAATCCAACATCATATTACTGTTGAGTATAACATTGAACTTAAGTAAATGACTCTAAGAATTGGATCACTAAGTTTAGTTTACATGATCATTTTCACTAAGCTATATAAATTGGCTTTCTCTAGAGAAATAGAACTGATAGGAGATGAAACGTAGATAGATAGATAAATAGATAGATAGATAGATAGATAGATAGATAGATAGATAGATAATATGAAAGTTGGGACACAAGATTATAGAAACCATAAAATCCAACACTTTGTTTCCTGTGAGTTGTGGAATCAAGAAAACCAGCTTCACTGGTCAATACATTAATGTAGTGATTTTTATTTAGGTATGCATGCTTGTGTGTGTGTGTGTGTGTGTGTGTGTGTGTGTGTGTGTGTGTGTGCGTGCATGTGTGTGTATATGTGCATATAACAAAAATTAATGAAAAAAGAGGCCATAAATTTCAAAGTGAGCAAGAAGAGATATATGGAAGAATTTAAAGGGAGGACAGGAAAGGGGAAAAAGTATAATTATATTATAACTGTAAAAACAGCAGAAACAATGGAAAGTTAATTGTGATCTCAAAACTAAAAAAATAAAAAATTAAGTGTCAGTATAAATCTCATATATTGATTAAATTATAATGCTAAAGCAGAAGTATATTTACCTGAAATACTAAAAACTGGAAACCTAATATTTTTCCTCAGACAAATAGATTGTATACATCGTTATATAATCTATGACTATTTTGTGGATTATTGTATAATTTATCAAAGATTACTATTTAGCAATTAGAAAGAGAAAATATATTCAAGGAAATTAATCTTACATACTGATGTTGTGTGGAAGACAGCCAGAAAAAAATTAGCATAAAATGTGTTACTATTTACACAAAATTCTAAAGCATGAAAAGTAGTCTTTAAAGATACAGAGCATCTCCTTGGACACCTGGGAACCGCTCTAGAGCCCAGTCTCTTGCCAACCCTAAAATGGCTCCCTTAATTAAGATATCTTCTTCCTTCCTCCCATATCCACCCTTCCTCCATTTCAATCATCCCATTCCCCCAAGCTCTCTCCAATCCTCCCTTTCTCCCTTCACTCTCCCCATCTCCCCTGCCCCTCACCCCACCCCCACCTCCGTCCTTGCAACTTTTGCCCGGCGATCTTGTCTACTTCAAAATATCCAGAAGGATAAATATATGTTTTTCTTTGGGTTCACCTTCTTATTTAGCTTCTCTAGGATCAGAACCTTCATCCAGGGATGGATGGGGATAGAGATAGAGACCCACATTGGAGCACTGGACTGAGCTCCCGAGGTCCAGACGAAGAGCAGAAGGAGGGAGAACATGAGCAAGGAAGTCAGGACCGCAAGGGGTGTGTCCACCCACTGAGACAGTAGGGCTGATCTAATGGGAACTCACCAAGGCCACTTGGCCTGGGTCTAAACGAGCATGTAATCAAACCATGACTCTCTGACATGTGGCTGACAATGAGGGCTGACTGAGAAGCCAATGGTAATGGCACTGTTTTTTTTTTTTAATTTATTTATTCATTAAGGATTTCTGCCTCCTCCCCGCCACCGCCTCCCACTTCCCTCCCCCTTCCCCGATCAAGTCCCTCTCTCTCATCAGCTCG
>NC_022017.1:37626065-37640913 GCF_000317375.1 Microtus ochrogaster | reverse complement strand
AAATTAAAAAGTTATACCTACAAATAGGAAAAATATATACAGAGCAGAGAAATGATTGTGTGGTTATTTGAGTAATTGTTTAGGTGGATAAAGAAGCAAGGGCTAAAAAGGGGTGATGAAGAAATATTTGTGGCTAATTGATTCATTATTTTCTTAATTGTACATTTGTGGGTATATGCATACAGCAAGCTCATCCAACTATGCACTATAAATCTTATCAGTTTGATGTGTGAAATATAACTCAATACAGCTGCAAAAACAAAGTGACAGCAAACTTAAGTCAATGGAAATCAACATATAATTACATCATTTTCCTCTTTTCATTCCTCCCTCCAACCCCTCTCATGCATGTTACAAGGCGAGCAGGCCCTTCGTTTGTCCTGGCCACCTGACTAGCTTACACCTGAAATAAACACACAGAAACTGTATTAATTAAAACACTGCTTGGCCATTAGCTCTAACTTCTTGTTGGCTAACTCTTACATATTAATTTTACCCATTTCTATTAATCTGTGTATTGCCACGTGACTGTGGCTTACTGACAAGATTCTAACCAGCGTCCATCTCAGGCAGAATTCATGGCGTCTCTCACTCTGCCCTTCTTCCAAGCACCCAGTTCTGTCTTCTCTGCCTACCTAAGTTCTTTCCTATGAGGCCCAAAGCAGTTTCTTTATTCATTAGCCAATGAAAGCAACACATGAACAGAAGAACCTCCTACACCACATGCAACCCCAATTTTCTCTTTTTTTTCAAATTTAATGGCACTTTTCCATTTGTTTACTCCTAAATCGATAGATACAACCTGTTCAACTCTGTATTTTATTACTTGTGTGTACATGTTTTCCGAGCCGAACGACATTTCCTTCCCTGGAGAAGAATACTTCTCCCACAATACCTTCCTGAGTTGTCTGTAGTTCTTTGTCTAGGTTTGGGATTCCATCTTCATTAGCATGGCTATTGCTCTCATCACAGACCAGGTCTAACTTAGGCAGTCATGTTGGAAAGATTTCATGGGTTTATCTTCCTTGACATTTGCAGGAGATAACAATTTCACAGCAAACTTCTTGTTCCTGGTTCTTATAATACTTCCTTCTTTTTTCCTGTCATGATCCCTGAGTCTTAGGTGCAGAACTCGTATTGCAGATTTACCAGTTAGGACTGGGCTTCACAGCTCTGTACTTTGTTTGGTTGTTGTGTTCTAAAACTGTCGCCATCTGTCCTGATAGGTTGATTTGTCACAATGAATTTTATGCTTCTGTGTTGTTGCTTGGTATGTTTCTACTTCATTTAAAGAACTTTTGTTAGCATTTCTCATAAGACAGAGAGCGGTGATGAATTTTCTCCACTTTTATCTGGGAATGGCTTTATCTCTATTTCTGAGAGATAATTTTACTGTATATAGTCTTCCTTACTGTCAGTTTTTTTTTTAAAAATCACCACTCTGGCATGCAAATTCTTGGTGAATAATTTTTTGATGGCCTTAAGGACATTCAAATAAAACTCCCAGTCTTTAGAGTTGAATTCCACAGAGAAGTAGCTTCCCTGTGGTTGATGGGCTTGCTTCTGGTATCACAACCAAGTGGGATAAGTCAGGAGGGTGTTCTGGGTCTGAGGTTTGCCAGTCCACTTCTACAGGGGAAAGTTTATACAGAACCAACCTTGTCATTGTGTATAATGGACTGCTTCTTGAACCTTCATCAACAGAGTTGGTGTTGGGATGAATGCATCTTACTGGGTCCATAAAAATAGACTTGTTGCTAGGTATACCTGTAAGTGAGGCTCCATGTACATTGGTGGAAGTCCTTTTCTGGGTCTCTGTGTACCTCCCTGGGAAATGTAGGATGCTTTGGAGCTGTGCCTAAGAGAGAGTAGAGGCAAATAAGAGGATAATAGGTCAGTTTAATAATTTGTGAATATCATGCCTTCAGGGATGCCTCAGGGACATAGACAAGGCTTCTGGTGAAGTATGGGGCCTTCTCCTAAAGAAGAGCCAAGAGGACACAGAGATGATTTATTGGACTTTTTTCACTGTTGACAGCCAGAGCTAAGGTCCTTGGACCTGTCTTCTGAAATTTGAGTGTGCCTGACTCCTGCAAATACCTTGGTTGGTAGTTTTCATGGCAAGCGAATCAATACGTAGACTTGCACCTAAGTTCAAAGGAAGAATTTCGTTTTGCCTGCATCTAAAGCCAAAACCACAGTGATGACACCTGGCACTTGGTTGGGTGTCTACCCTCTCAAGATGGCCTTCCTTGGTCATAGAATTTTCTTGGATTTCTTAACATCCCTCATAAAAGTCAGCTCTGCTAGTGAATGGCTGAAGAACTTCAGTGCCGTGAGGAAAATGCTAAGGGGGAAATCTATTGTGCTGTCTTGAAATCACAGATGACTTGTAAAAGTATAAAAAAGTGGGAAGTTATGGAAGAGAATCAAATTGTACAGAAATGACTCACATTTAACTGTAGGTTTAGGGTATTTCTGCTTGTTCATGTAGGTAATTCCCAGTTATATGTGTTATGAAAATAGGTGCTGATCTCCGACTTGACTGTAGACTTTTTTTTTTTTTTTTTGGCTATGGATGTTGAATTCATCAGAGTGTGGCGTCAAGAAGCGGAAAAGAGAGCATCAGGAAGAATATATCGTCATTGCCTTTAAATGAGATCTACTAGCATTGTTTCTTTTATTTTTTAAGAAGCATTTTTAAATTTTTAAACAGTGTGCATATGTATGTGTCTCTGTGTGGGTTTGTGAATATGTGTGAGGGTTTCTGTGAACTCCAGACACATTGGATTCCCTGGAATTAGAGTTACCTCTGCTTATGAGCTACTTGTCATGAGTGCTGGGAACCAAATTCAGGTTCTTTGTAGAGCGGACTGCTCTCTCAACTGCTGAGTCATCTCCCCAACCTCATGTCAATTTTTATATTATAATTTAAAAAGTAAATGCTTCTAAAATAATGCATGTTTTTAACTAATTTCCAGAATCTTAGAAGAGGTACTTTGGCAAACTTTTTTATTTTGAGTTCTGCTTTCCTGAGAAAGGCTTTGGGCAGATTCTTGTTCAGATATTACATAAATAATGTCAGAAAAAGACAGTAACTCCCCCAAATCCCAAAACCAAAAGTGAGAGAGTAAGTAAAGATATACTTTCTATAAAACATACAAAAAAATTGCTAAATGCCAAATTGACATAGTCCATGTTGAATTGTTTAATTGCTTACGAAAGAAGGAAATATTTGGTGATATTAGAAAAATGAGCACCTGAAAGAAAAGCCTTGTGAAAGAGAAGGCTGTCCCATCATACTCTGTGACTTTTTATAATCTGACCAATGAGAATTGGCATCAAAGACATGCATCATTGGACTCAACAACATTTAATTTTTGAAGCCTTTGAGTTCTTTTCAGACTAACTCATTCCTTCTGAGTGTCACCAGCTTCTAAGTTTAAAAAAAAGGATTAGATGTTCAGGAAAAAGTAAACAGGAAAGAAATATGATGTAGCGTTTGGCCATTCTATCACACTTGCTGCTCCATGGTTTCTTAATCACAAATGGAAGGATTGTACAAAAAATCGTATTCAGTAAAAAAATCATCACTACAACGCATTAATTTGGAAGTAAGAACTGATGAAGACAGATTAAAGGAACTATGGATCAATTGTCATGAATAGTGGCTACAAGAAAATGATTTGGAGAGACACACATATTCTTTCATTCATTCTGTATGTGAACTGGATTCAGTAGATTATTTGAGAGGCACAACTCCCTACATTTCTGGTTTGGCAATCTTTTGGGGCGATGCAAGATAAAATCATGGAAAGTAACACTAAATGGTATTGGTTATACACTATGGTTAAATAGGAAGAGGGATTCCATTTCTAAATAGGACAGAAATGGAGGACCTCAATGAGAGATGTTACTTAGGAGGAATTGGAGAAAAGGGAAAAAATTTATAATGTGAAAATTTATCATACCACAAGAAAACTTGCTCAACAATATTCATAGCAGCATTTTTCATACTAGCCAGAATCTGGAAACAGCTTAGATGCCCCTCAGTGGAAGAATGGATAAGGAAGATGTGGTATGGTACATTTACACAATGAAGTATTACTCAGCTGTAAAAACAATGCCATCATGAAATTTTCAGGCAAAAATGGATGGAACTAGAAAAAAAAACATCCTGAGTGAGGTAACCCAGACTCAGAAAGACAAACACAACATGTACTCACTTATAAATTGATATTAGATATAAAGCAAAGAATAACGAGTCAACCACAACTCCAGAGAAGTAGGTAACAAGGAGAACTGTAAGAGGGACACATGGATTACTCTGCGATTAGATAAGATCTGGGTACACTGGGGGCAAGGATGATCTGGTTCCATCAATTACTGAGGAAATGGGATGGTGGGGGCTGGGAGAAATGAATTGGGATAGCAATGAAAGAGATCTCTTGGTAGAGAGAGCCACTATGGGGTTAGGGAGAAACCTGGTGCTAGGGAAATTCCCAAGAGTCCACAAGGATGATACCAGTTAAGACTCCTAGCAGTAGTGGAGAGGGTGCCTGAAATGGTCTTCCCCTGCAATCAGATTGGTGAATACTCCAACTATTGTCATAGAGCCTTCATTCAGTAATTGATAGAACCAGATGCAGAGATCCACAACTCAGCACCAGACCAAGCTCCAGGAATCTACTTAAATAGAGGGAAGAGAGAATATATGAACAAAGGAGGTTGAGATCATGATGGAGAAATTTACAGAGACAGTTGAAACAAGCTCATGAAAACTCATGAACTCAAGATCGACAGCTCTGGAGCCCCTATGGGACTAAACTAGCTCCCCTGAATATGGGAGTCAGTGGTAAAGCTTGAACTATCTGATAGTCCCCTGGCAGTAGCACCAGGATCTATCTATCTGTGGTGTATGAGCTAGCTTGTTGGAATCCATTGACTATGGTGGGATGCCATGTTGAGCCTTAATGCGGGGCGGGGGGGGGGCTTGGTCCTGCCCCAGCTTAATGTGCCATACTTTGTTGACTTCCCATAGGAGTCTTTACCTTGGGAGGAATGGATGGGGGGTGGGCTGAGGGGGAGGCAAGGGGAGCAGGAGGAGGGGTGGGAGGGAAAATTGAGGTTGAATTTTAAAAAATGTGAGTGTCCAACAAAGCCTTGCAGACTTGCATAAATGAATGAGACGTGCAAAGGAGGTTGTTTATTTGACATGTTCTATAGTAAAAATGTGAGCATGGCAGCATCAGACAGGAGGTCAGAGGAGCGTCAGAAAGGCCCTCTTTTGCGGGACTCACAGGCTTCTGCAGGCTAAAAGCACCTAGGTAGAGACAAACAGAGCTGAGTAACATTCTGAAATGGAGAGAACCAAACAGTGAAAGGAGGACCCCCCTCCCTCACTTCCGTGCTTGCTTCACTCTCAGGCCAGCCTGTGTTACCCCCGAACACTTCAGTTAGTGAATTCATTCTGACACTTTGCACCTGTGAGCTCATGCAAATACATATACACATGCACATATGTTCTTCCACAGTACCTAGTCTCCCGCTCAGCATCTGCTCAGGTGGTCCATCCTTACGCTAGTCCTCGGCTTCCACTCTCATTTGCCTAAAGATCTCTAATGTTCAGCCACACCCTTGCACTCACTGGCATTCCTAGGCTTTGGAGGAGAGAGTGATGGACCAGGAAGCTCCCCAAAGATAGGTTATACAGAGTATAAACTAAGTCAGGTTTTTACCTATACTTTGGTACAGCACCAATCTAATGTTCATGAAGATTGATTTCTTCATTATCATTTTAGAACATCTTTCTATTATGATTGCATATATGATGCAATCATATGTGATGCGGTCATCAATAGATGTTTCTACTATTATTGATGATTCTATTATTTTGCTTTCTTGAACCTCAGTAATCTTTTTGAGAAACATTCCACTTTTGCTTTAGGGGACCACTCATTCCTTTCTTTGTCCCCATGGATGAAGGGAGAGATTCCACTTGTGCAGATTTTTGCTAAACCTTTCTTCCCATGGGTCTAAATCCTTACAGCCATAACATAGTGAAGTGATCCAAGCCAAGTCATTAACTATCACAAGACTCAGTTCTCCAGCTTGTGTCTGTTCTTACAAGGAAGTAGGCTAGCCTCTTTTGGAACTCATAACCTAGAGCTATTTGACTCACTGGGTAGAACTCATCATGTTCTTTAGAAGAAAAGTGAAGCCTGGCACATCGTTTTTTGCCTGAGTCAGAACTTGTTTAGGGTTCCATGTCCTTCTGGGCATTTTAGCTTATGTGAGATCCTTACTACTGTATTTGTTTAGCTCATGTGAACTGGGTTTCCTAACTCTAGTATCTAGAAGTTCCTCCCTGATGCAAATGATAGTTCATCTTCATGACTCGAGCCCACTCAAGTGATTTGCTCATGCTCTTCTTTCGCCATTTAGCAGATTTGAAAAGTATTGAAATAAACTGTTAGTCAACTGTTAATAAAAGTAAACATACATACAAGTAACATTGTACAGATGTATCAGGTTCTACTAAATATGTGTATGTGTGTGTATGTGTGAGAGACAACAATTAAGGAAAATGAGGTAATGAATTTGAAAGAGAGCAAGGAGCAGATTTTGAAAGTTTTTTTTATGGAGGAGAAGGAAGGAAGAAATGATGTGATTAGATTGTAATCTCAAAAAGCAAAAGAACAGTACTTTAAAAAAGTGATGGCCAAATGCTTCTGACTGTCCTGTATCTTGAATATTTAGATTTTCAGATGGATCATTCACTATTTCTGCATATCAATAATAGCTAACCACATGCTCTCTTTTATTTACCTTCAAACTATAAGCCTGAGACAGCCATGATTACGAATGCAGCAATGATACACACAGTCACCTTCAAATTTTCCTTTTCCTTGTGCGCAGTTGGTGGATACAAGAAGTGAGTGTTCTGCATAGTAGTCAGGGTTTTATTTCTTGAGACAAGTAAAGATTATACCCGGAGCCAGACATATAAAAAAAAAAAAACAAAACAAGTGTTCTGTCTTAGTTGGAAGAGATATCAAAAGTTAAAGTAAAAGTCATTTCTTCAGAAGGTTCCCTTTTGAGAAATGGATTATGAGCCATGCAATCATGTATTAGCTCAGGAAATACATTTATTAAAGAATGCTAGATGATGAGAGTGTGAATAATTTCAGCTACTCTATGACTGAACCAGGATAAAAACCCCTTCTTATATAGCTCTTTTTTGTTTATACATTCCACATTCGCCCTTTTCTCAAATCTCTGATCTTTTTCAAGATCATTCTTTTTTTGTCATGTGTTTTGACCATGCAATAATTACTACTTATACTTGATTTTCAACATCTCAAAGCCATGGGCTTCTCAGTTCTAGATTCATGCTTGCAGCTTTAGAAGAATGTTTACATGTGGGTATCCAATGGCATCTTATTTATCTTTCCTTCTGAGTCCCGGTCACTCTGAGTGACCATCTGCCCATTGTCTATGACAGGACCTGGAAGTCAGCCCTGTCTTTTTCCATCCTTCTATTGGCCATTCACAGACAGTAAACTGTCCACCTACAGTGATGCCTGATGTTTCTCAGACAACCTTTGTCTTGCCTTGTCACCCAACCTTGACTGATTTGACTCTGAGTTTCTATAGGACGACAACAGTTTTTCTGAGCTCATTTCAGCCTGCTTTACATCCTAAGATTCACTCTATGCCACAGAATTCTCAGTGGGAAAAATAAGTCTGGTAAACAGTCTGCTTAAAACCTCTAGGATAGAACACAAATTAGCATTCATGGGATGCACCCTTATCCTGGTCTTATATATATAAGGTATATCTGCCTCTTAAGTACATTTGTCTTTCTTACTTCCTTTGTGAAAACACAATACTCACATTCTACTATGGAAGGACTATGTTAATCACCTTTCTGAGGTTCTTGCCCTGTTGATGATCACCTTGGCTTCTTGCTTATTGCCACACCTCAATCTAACAGATACAATGTGCATGTCTTTAGAAAGGCATAAATCTTCCTTCTAACAAGAAAGAAACAGATCATTAAGGAAGTAACTCAAGCTTCTCATGGCAGTCTATAGTTCAGGATACTAATCTCTTTCAGTGTCTCACATGTGTCATTGACTATCATTCTTCCCTGTGTTTGCTTCTGCCAGTCCATCTCACCCTGCTGTTTTCCTCTATTCCCACGGATAGTAGCCGGAAGGGAGTCATTGGCATTATGGAGATCTGGAAGATAATGTAGTGATAACTAGGGATTAAATGATAGCCTAAGAATGGCATAAAGTCCAATAGGTATACAAAATTCACTCCAGAACCTCAAGTACTTCTGTCCAGGCTTGACATTCAGGTGTGTTTAGTTGACTATGTTTTATCACTGTAATAAAAAAAATGAAGAGAAACAATTTAAAGGATGAAAATAGTTTGGTTCATGGTTCAATTATCACCTAGTTCCTTGTATTTGGATCTACAGTGAGACAGAACATTATGATAGAGAGAGGGTATGTTGTAATAGGAAGTAGACAGAGAGATAGGAGCAGAGACCAGTTATAAGACATAGTCCCAAACAAACCTATCCCAATGATTTCTTCTATTAGGCACTATTTCTGGATGTTTCTGTGAATTCCCCATAATTTTGCCAAATTGTGAATCAGTATATCAACCCACTGATTCATATATTAGTTAGATCAAAATACTTACAATTTGATGATGACCTGATTGCCAATGCTTCAACACATGATACATTGGAGGGTTATTTATATCAAAACTATAACACCAACTACTACATACTTATGCTCTTGAACATTCTCTGAACAATGAAGTCTTTTAAAATATGGTATGTGGTTAAGATTTATCTTGTGTGTCAGTTCTGTTATGAGGTCAGTGAAAACAAGGGAATTCGTGGTAGAGTTGCTGATAACAACAATAACAACACTTACTAACCACCTACTATTTAATAAGCACTCTAAATACTAATTCGCAAAACATTTTATCTTCACAGTACACAGTAAGACTGAGACTATAGTTGTCATCCTTATAATGAAAGTTCAATGACTTGCATAGCTAATAAATGAAAAAGAAGAACTTGATTAAATACAGTTAACCTCTAAACTATGTTCATAAAGACATTTTACTATATTGGTTTCAAAGACTGGGTGAAATGAAAGAGACAATATACAATTAAATACATATGATATGTGTTAAATAGTTCACAAGTATACTGTATAGTGCATACTGTACACTAATATTTTATTGTCTTAATGTTGTATATTTTGTGTGTTATATTATGACATATATGTAAATATGAGATAAATGTTGACTGACACTTAGCACTTACTAAGCATGTAATATATAATCTCAGGTAATTTTGGCACTTGTATTATCATTATGTAATAATTATGCTTCATGATAAGTTGAAATCTGAATAGATTTTTATTTTTCTGTTATTTTGTTTTTCTGTTGTGTCAAGAGAGAGCTGGAATCTGAATTCTAGTTTCTTAGTACCAAAGACAATGCCTTTTCATTCTCCCCTCTAGAATACACCACTCATTAATAAATAATTAATGATGATAACAAAGAACAAATTTTATGTATTAAATTGAGTAAGTGATAATATATCCTAAGACTAAACCTATATTTAGAGAGTGATATATGTTACTGGCTTGCTTGGATGTGAGGGTGGAAGATGCTCACAATGACCAGATTGTCCCTCTAGCAATTAAAGGAGGAAGCCATGAAAAGCATTATCATAAAGCAATGACTAAGAGTTGGGGTTTCGCTGCTGTTGGATGATGCCTATACTAACCTTCTTCCATCCAAGACTTAGGGAGTCGTATGGAAGAGTGTGGAAAAAAATATACCAGTTGGAGGACAAGGAACAGAGAATCATAACATGTTGATTCCTATATATTGCATAACTGTTGTACACATGAACTCCCATCAGGTTTTGTTACCAGTATACATAATTAAGTCAGTTACGCTTCCAGCATAGGGGTGCAGAAATGGCTAGGCCATTAATGACTAGACTCACAACCAAAATTAAGATTCTAGTATGGTTAAAAGTGGGTCCATAGGGCCCTACCCTTGGTACGGGAGCTATCAGCAGTTAACAGCTTCTGGGGAAGGGATAGGCATTCTCCTTTGGTGATCTGTCTGCTTGTAGGTTCCCTTTGCCACACTGAATAGCCTTATACCTGTTTCCATCAAGACAGCACTAATTGAA
Source organism: Microtus ochrogaster (assembly GCF_000317375.1). NCBI lineage: Eukaryota > Metazoa > Chordata > Mammalia > Rodentia > Cricetidae > Microtus > Microtus ochrogaster. The sequence continues at coordinate 37,630,676 of NC_022017.1, read as the reverse complement.
CTCAAGGGATTATTAATGGCACAAAAGAAATCTATGACGTTGTGAAGAGCAGATGGGGGTCACTAGGGTCAGTTGCAGGGAGAATGGGCATGATCAAAATACAGGTATAAATCTATGAAAATTTCAAAGAACAAATAAAATGCATCATTTAAAAGGAAAGATAGCAGAGGCTCAGACTAGGCAGGTTTTGGAAATAAGGGTAATGAATTTGGACCTCCAGACCATAGAGATCTTCGAGAAGCAAGCTTGCCTTTCTAAAAGGAGTGGGACATGATTGAGGCTATTATTTCCCCCACTTTACACTAAGCACTGAGTACTTGATTAGAATTGAGGCCAGGCAGAGAGCACTAGCAGTATTTCCTGGGAGTCGAAATCACAGGGTTTTGACATCTCTGATTTAAAGAGAAATTGAAATTGCTTCACCACTCATTCAGACTGAAACTACTTTTAGACTTGCCAAGGAGGACCATTGGAAACACAAATCTGCCTCCCAACAATACTTCAGCTTTGAGATTTTTCCTGCCTTTATTCTGTAGAACGAGACAGAGCAGAAAAAAATAACAATGCCTGACATACCCTCTCATTACATTTGCAGAGCATCTTTACAAAAGTGATCTCATTTGATCTTTGTAAAAAAAACCCTGTAAGGGAAGCACCATTATCTTCATTCTGTAGCAGGCAAACAGGTACAGGAAGAGTAAGGCATGCAGAAATTCGTTCTTTCACCTACCTTTTTCTCTGACCCTTTCAGCTAGGCAAATATGCGATCTCCATGAGTATATGAAAGGCTTCAAACAGTGCCCAAATCAATACTCAAAGAGACACAGGCCAACAAGATATGCACCGTGTCTGAAATGTGCTCTGCTGACTTTTTTTGTCATCACCAATATAAACCTGTTCTTATTGTGGGGCTGAAGTTTTAATTGTGTGTATGGGTAGAAAAGAACACCTTTAAAACCTGTAGGTTAATAAACTTGGTTAGGTTATCCTAGCTTCAAATTAGTAGAGTCAAACCTAAACTTCCGCCTGTAACCTCCAATATATGTCTTTCACATTCGTCCGTGGTGATGATACCGAAGAGGGACGACTTACATCTCAGGCTTCTATGTTTGACTGCTAGCTAGGCTTATGATCCTGGACCTAGCATTATAACCCTGAGGCTCTCTGCTTCATGTCTTCATCTTCAAAATATAAATACTGCTTGCACTACCACCAAGACTTCCTGTTCAGATAAACCATAATCACATGTAAAGTGAAGAATTTACACCAGGGATATATGTATGTATATTTACATATATATTTTATAATACATATACACCAAGGATATAATATATATATATATGTGTGTGTGTGTGTGTGTGTGTGTGTGCGTGTGTGTGTATATGTATATATGTCAGAGTCTTCATTGCTGTAACAGAATAACTGATAGAATCACTTAAAAGGTTGAAGTATGTGTGTATGCATTTTGGCTTATGGTTTCAGATATGGAAGTCCAAAGTCCTCGACTCTGATGATTCTAGGCTCATGGAAAGGCAGGCTATCATGAAGCTATAAGCATGTAGCAAAGTCTCCTTACTTCATGGTAGATAAGATACGCAGAAAAGGGTCAGGAAGTATCTAGGGACCACTCCTAGTGATTCCCTTTCTACAACTCGGGCCTACTTTCTAAAATTTACAGCACCTCTCCAAAGCAGTGCTATCAGTTAGGCGAAAACCTAACATTCTGCAATGAAATTTTGGGGGTACATTTCATTGTCAATTCATATTATGGCAATTATCTAGAGCCTTATGAGTCTTAAAATCAATTTCTTTCCTCAGACTCCTACCTGATTTCTTGATCCTGAAACAAGTGTTTTTTTTTTAATTTTTTTTTTATTTTTTTTTTTTCTGGAATGATATTATCTTCTTAAACTGCATGCTGACAGCATACCTCTATGGTAACCCTGGAACTCTTCTGGCTCAGTTAAATTTCTCTATAACTCATTGTTCCAGTTCAATCTGTAAGCTAGCAATTGTCACATGTAATATCTTGCTTGTCTGTTAGCCCCTTAGTCCCTGAGTAGCAGACTTCCTCTACATATGGATGCTCTCTTAGCTTGTTCCTAGTAGGCTACCAACATTCCCCTGCTCCACAAACTGAAAACTCCTGACTTGCTCCTCCTCTCTGTTGGAGTTTTGCATTGCACATTCAACGTGCTTACTATGCATCAAAACTACAGGCTCCCAGAAAGCAAGTGCAATCAATGAGAAATGGTGATTTCTGTACTCTGATTAAGTAATCAGAATTCAATCACAAATAATTATTTAACTAATAGTTGAAAAAGTTTCTTGAAGACTGTAATATGTATTGAACCAATAAAATTGAAAGACTCTACTGTGTTTGGGAGTTCAAAGAAAGTAATTAAAATAGAAGTGCCCCATCGTATACATACATCTATATACACATATACATAGATGTAGTCTTGGAAAAGAAATCAGAAAAGAGTGATCTTCTTTAATACCTCAGAATTGTGGCACAATTTTTTCCTTCTACACATGTAATTGTAATGCCAAGATTTCAAGTTAGATACTTGTCTACAGAAATTATATTAATCTTGTCCTCTCTATCTGAGAAATAAGCACATACCATGTGTCAGCCAATCTCTAAGGCTCTGTAAAAGCATATGCTATTAGACACTGCCTGTGTCTTTAAGCCATTCAATGGCACAGCCCCTAGCACAAAACTGAATTGTGTGTAAACCTGGATGTAAAACTGTTATTTTCCCAACTTGCATAAGAACTGCATTCCTAAATTGCTAGTGTGGCATCTCTTATAGGAGGCACCAGGTTGACCTTGAAATACTCTGCTGGTTTTCCCAGTCTCAGTTTCCCTGAGCTTCTGGGGCTTTATAAACTCAGTAAGAAAGGTGCTAGCTATTAACATTCTTGTTGCTCCCATTAACCACTGCCCTTTCTTCTTGGTGAATCTTCAGCCTTTGTGTGTGGTTTGCGTAAATAAGAAAAAGATGGCTTTCGAAGGTAGGATGAGAATCTGGTAGTAATTGGTACCATGGGGCAATATGGCTATGACATCATACACTGCTGGTATTCATAGAGAGGTACACAGCATCTTCTGAAGAATGCTTCTGGAAAGAACAGCTTTAGCCTTAAAGAGTAAGCAGTGGCTAAGCATAAAAGAAAGGGGACATTATCAAAGAATATTTTCAGGCAGAGAAGCTTGATAAGTGACAGTGTAGAGTTGCAGCAGCTTCCCAAGAGAGCTATCGCTGAATGAATCATAGGTACACACAGCACTGCCCCCTCACAAGGGTTCTCTCTGTCTCTCCCTCCTCCGCTCTCCCTTCCTCCTACACAAGTATTGCTGGTTTGTCCAGGGTGCAGTAGCAATGGATTCTAATTACATCTAATTACATCGATTCATCCAGTTTTCATAATGAAGCACTAGAGTTGCCACCACTGTCGTTTCATTTACTATTGGAAAAATAATTTATAACTTCTTCTCAGCATCCTTGCTATGGCTCCTGGCATCCCACTTAGTTAAGGGTGTACACAAGCGCGCCTTTTCCTGTCCAGCACACTAACTTTACATTGCATTGAAAGTTAAAAATAAAATAAAATAAAATAAAAGGAAACTTTGGCCAGTGAGATTGCTCAGTGGGTAAAAAGTGCCTGCCACTTAAGCCTGAGAATCTAAGGTCAATCGCTAGAAACAATAGTGGAAGCAGAGAACTGGCTCACAAAAGTTGTCCTTCCATGCCCGCCTGCGTGTCATGGCAAACACAAGCTCCCCTTCCCCCTCCCTGACACACATCAATGGCAAACACACAGTAATATTATTTAAAAAATATTATATTGATTCTTGCATATCTTTCTCTACCTTCAGCACCTAGGGGACAGAGGTTTTATATTCCTATTTGTTTTTGACAGTAAGAACAAGACCTGGCTCTAAGCAAGTTCCCAAGAAACAATTTCTTCAGTAAATAATTGAGTTTAACACTGCAGCTCGGCTAGGTCTCCAATGGGAGTAGTGAGATAAGATTCTGTCTACGCTCCAATCTTCCTCTAAAGTTTCTCTTTCTCTCCTAAGTTAGTATAGATTTTCATTCATAGATTTAGTTCCACTCATTCAGAAAAAAGCATCAGGAACAAAATCAGGGATAAGGAGACTTATACACTAGAAGTCAGTAGTCTATAATCACATAATCCATCCCCAAATGGAAAGGCAAGGCAGTAAAATGTGTTGATCATGTTTTCTCAGGAACAACGCAGGGCATTTTCAACACATTCTTTCCCACTAAAGCCACAGTAATTCACAGCTTAGGTATTTTTATTCCTGTTTGAAAGTTAAAGGAGTCAAGGTGCAGATAGATGTAATAATTAACTCAGAGAGGAACAATCACAAGACAAGAGAGTTGGGACAGAGCTTACCCACAAAGGACTGAAATGTTGCTGATTTTTCGCACATAAGTGCCATTCAAACCTGTGTCCAGGATCATGAATTATAGGCTCAATGTCCTTTATTTATGGTTAGAAACCAAATATGAGTGAGTACATCCCATATTCCTCTTTTTGGGTCTGGCTTACCTCACTCAGGATAGTGTTTTCTATTTC
>NC_022017.1:37615273-37624480 GCF_000317375.1 Microtus ochrogaster | reverse complement strand
AGCTTTAACATCCCTGATTCCCACACAACAAAACTCAGAATTTAAGAAAATACTTAAAGGGACAAAATTATTTTATTATTAATAATAGAAATGCTTTTAGGCCCTTCATGTGTTTGAGTCCTTGACTTCAAGTGTTGTAAGCTGTTAAAAGTACTTGAAATTTTTGAAACGAGGCCTATGTTCTTAAATAACAGTTGATCTCATGTAACAGATTATCTTCAAAGGTTGAAGTATAATAGGAAAAAACTCACAAAGATTTTGGAGTTAGGAATACCAATATTCAAATCTTAAAACCGTAATTATACGCATGGCTTTAAAAAAAAAGACAAGAATGCCTTTTGAATCTTTTGATTTTTTTTAAAATTCAGTAAACAGTGATTCCAATACCTATTCTGAAATATTCTCACAAACCATGAATGTGATGCAAATATTCAGAGTCTCATGTTGAAAATATTTAAGAAAATCATAAATAATAACTCAGTCTTTTATCCTATTGAGTGACAGTGTCTTATATTTGAATCTGACCCCATTATTTAGTATCTATGTGACTAAATTACTTTACTCTTAGAATCTAAGTGTCTGGTCTATAAAATGAAGATACTATGTGCATCATAAGTTGGCCTTGCAAGTGAAATTAACTTATGCATGATGTCTGCCATGGGTAATGATTCTCCACATTTTTCTCTCCCTTTTTCACTCCATTTTTGATGTCTCTCCCCATTTGTTTCTTCCTCTTCACTCAGGGATAACTTCTACCATATCAGATGTTGCCTTTCTGTACAAGAATATCTATGGGTTCCTTCTGTGTCCTGCTTTTGAGAGTCAGCCTCTGGAAGCCTGTCATGGCGCCTTCACTGTCATAAGCAAAGAACATGTATTCAGTGAATAAGTGAGGGTTTGCCAAGTGTTGTCTACATGTATTCTCCCAGGGACTCAGAACAGGTACGCACTGTCACCAAAACATTTTCAGGGTGTCTAAACTGGCTACACAGTGCCTAACCCCTTTTCCTACATTTTAGTGGCTAACTCTTACATATTAATTTCACCCATTTCTGTTAATGTGTATATCACCACAAAATTGTGGCCTATCAGGAAAGTTTCAGTACGTCTATCTCCAGCGGTTGCTCCATGGCATCTCTCCCTCTCCGCCTTTCTTCTCCCAGCACTCAGTCCAGCTTTTCCAGACTACCTAAGCTTTTCCCTATCAACAGACCAAGGCAGTTTCTTTATTCAATAATCAATAAAAGCAACACATAGACAGAAAGACCTCCTACACCAACTCTCAGGTGAGGCATATTTGTCCCTATTTGAATTTTTATTTTTTAAAGTAGCATAGAATTAAGACATAGTTGGCTTTAAATAACCAATCCTCTATTTGCTGTGTGATTTGGAGCAAGTTACTTGGCGCGTCTGAAAAGAACACAATGTATTGCACTTAATGTGTATCTGATATTTATGTCCATTTAAAACAATTTAAGAATCTAAGAAGCCTAGTTTCAATGTCCAGTGCAGTAGTTAGCATCTGGTTACTCCAATGAACAACTTGAGGTAGGTTACTGAAGAATGCAAGTTTATTTTACTTAGGACAGAATCAGCCTCTAGTGATGACATCATCCCGGCTGGAGATATGGAAGGAAACACTGCAACTTAAAAATAGGACGGTAAGAACAGATGAACATGTCAGGTGAGGCTTCCTAACCAACTCCCTCTTGTTGAGCACACTCTAGGTTTCCCAGTAGGTCCCACCTCTTAGAGTCGCAACTTCCACCCTATCTACACTGAAGGTCAAGCTTCTAACATATGGACTTTGGGGACAAGCTACTTTCTGTCTATAGCATCAGTGTTGTATTTGTACAAACACACATATATATATACATACACAAACACAAAAATCTCCACTCACCTTCTCTTATATAGTTGTGCACACACTTTTATCTCCTTTACTATCTTCTACACATTTCTCATTTCTTGCATTTCTTGGCTCATATCAGTACATTTTCTAGTCACTCTTTGAAAGAGTTATTTAGCTTTCCTAAGCTTCAGTTGCCCAACATAATGAATACTTATTGATAGTCATGTCCATAGACAGTAGTAAGGAGTAAGACAGGAAGATGAAGTAACTCTTGCATGCAAAGCACTTGTCTAACGGTAGAAGCATGAAAGATGCTAATTTGCTTCCTTCCTCATTCTCTTAGCCCAGGAAGTACATACTCAGCTTTCAAGGAAAACAAACCAGCAGGGTTATTCCAATGGTTTCTGGGGAATTTCTAAAGCTCAGAGTAAAATTCTCTTCCAAATTCGAGGTCAACTACTTTCCTCAGAGACTCTCCTGTTGCATATAATGATTATGCTAATATTTGATAATAGCATTCAAATTAGCTGTTAGGAGAAGGCCTGTGCGTTTGATCTTCAGGGTAGGGAGTCACAGGGAAGAAACTGAGCGCTCTAAATTCATAATCATGAAAATATGATAGTGAAGTTTTACAATAAGGTAACTGTTTTCAACATCTCAGTAAATTGATGATATAAATCTGTCTAAAAAATTTAGACAGGTAGAGATAAGACATTACACTTTTCAAAGGGCTTTGTTTGAAAATGAATAACTTTTATATTAATAAAGTAGATAAAATTTCCACTACTACAAAAATAATAGAATAACAATAACAACCAATAACATAGAGTAGTTTTTTTTTTAAAGATGTATGAAAGCTTTATTGAGTCACTGCCATTCCTCAAGTCCCTGGAGGTGAGTGTTATGCCAAATCCACAAAGTCCCTGCAAAAGCCAACAAGGAAACCAAGAGTCCCGTATATTAAAGCAAAGAGCCTTTAACATAGAGTTTTTTTATTTTACTATTTGCAATTGATACTTTTATTCTCAAATATGGGAAATGGCTTGGAGTCAGGATATTTGTTAATTATTGAGATATTATTGGAGAACTTCCATTGGTGCGTAAATGAATGTAGCCATTAGATCTTTGATTTCAGTTAGAGGAGGCCAGTTTTTATTATTTAACATATTTTCTTTTGTTGAAAATACTCCCATCGTGTCCAAACTCAAAATAACAACTGTCTGGAAAATTCCTCAGTTGGTTTCCAAAGACTACAGCTTTCCAGGAAGTGCTGTGGCAAGACATGGGGCTAAAAATTCCAAGTAAGCATTAAGTTCATTTAAAATTTCAAAATCTTCACAGAGCAGTGACTGCATATAGCACTGAACTTGGACTAGAAACCCTTGATTGGTCATATGTTTTTCTTAAATAGCATTAAGATTAACAGAAAAGACAGTCATTTTATTGAAGTATCATGAGCATAGCTTCCCGTCATTTCTCAGAGATAAAATCTCACAGATGACATTTTGATTCTATGGCTCTTCCAATCTTTCCACCCTTCTTTCTCAGTGTTTCCTGACACTTAGGTTGAGGAATGGTGTTGTTGGTGGAACCACTGGGGTTGTACTCCACATGTTTTGCTGATCTCTGATTTATGACGTTGTGACTTCTGTACTGGTCTTCATCTGCTGTAAAGGGAAATTGCTTTGATGAGGGGTCAGAGCCACACTTGTCTGTGAATGTAAGGTTAAATTATAGAATGTGACTTAGGGATTATGCTGGTGTAATAACATGAAAGAGGCAGATGTCTTCAATGATCTATAATCTTACCATTACCCAGAAGTTGGTTGTTTCTGATACCAGGCATGATTTCCTTCCTACATCTATAGACATGTGAACATTGAAGGGGATAATCTCACAGGACCCCCCCAGACAAAGAATTATAGGCAACTAATGACTCCTGAGAGAAGGAGAATAAGCCTTTTTCAAAGATGAGCACCAATAAGATAGCTGTCTAATACAAAGTGGTCAGTACTGAAGTCATATACACCTGAGCCACACTAAATGGAATTGGCAGGTTACATATAAATACCTATATATGTATTTATATATAAAACAATAATAATAGAAAAGAGGATATCAGTTTGAGAAGGAGTAGAAGGACTCTCCCAAGAGAGGGAAAGTTATGGAGTCATAGTTCAAGTTTTAAAAATTTAACTTAAAAAGATATAACAGAAAAATATTTCTTAATGTTAAGATTTTCAGGTTTTGCAAAAAAAAAAATGAAAAGATTAAATGGGAGTTTGTTGTGTGAGACCATATCGTAAAAATTTTGTTAGAATATTAATGGCAAATCTACTATAAGATGTTTGATGTTGGTACATCTGACTGTCTGGAAGCTGTGGCTTACTGTCTACCAGCAGCAAGATCATGCATCATATGGCTAGTCACAGAAAAGATCAAAATTTAAAGCCTGTCATCTATGGAATACTGTTGCTTGCACATCTTCGTAAAATTGAAAAATTGTATGTTGAATGATTATGACTTGGGGACCATCTGTTCTGGTCTCCACAAGCGAATTGTCTGACAGAATCAATCTCAGAAAAGTCCCCTGTGCAGAGTGCCACAGCTGATGAGAGATGTTAATGACAGTTAATAGTGACTACTGTTAGCTAAAGACATGGAAGTGGTTTTGTTTCAATTACTGCCTTTACTCCTCACACAGCTCATCTAAGTAGTGTTTGAAAGTTCTGTAAAAATTAAAAAAAAATGTTGTCTGATTTGATATTTTCCCCTACATTCAGTGAATTTTCAAGGAAAAAAAGTGCAACTTGATTTCAGTAGTAATTTTAATAGAGACAGATCTTATTACCCAGACGCATTAGCCTTGGATTGTTAATCTTCCTGCCTCAGTGTTCTGTGTGCTGGGATACAGGTTTTCATCACCTTGCCAGCTTCAAAAATTATTTTTATAGACCAGAGCTTTAAGTAGGAGAAAACAGCTCTAGTTTCAATATGAATTTCATCAATCTGTTGGGGCCTTGAGTATCCAACCTCTACAACCTCTTGCCCTTCAACCACTAATATGGAGTCAGGCTAGTATTTTCTAAGTGTTAGAACACACAGTGAAGTAAGAGTTTGTATAAGTCTTTAGAAAAAGAGCTCTTTTTTTTCTAGGTCAGACAGCATTGGTCTATGTTCTCTCATTTATTTCCAAGACAAGCTCAAAGGGATAGATATAATTCTTCTTTTCCATTTTTTACTAATAATTCAGGGACTGTTGGAAAACCTTAAAAAATCTTGTCCTGAATCACACATACTATAAATAAGAGAGGTGAGATTGAAGCCATTGTCTGGCTGACTACAAAGATAATCACCATAATTTACCACTTTTCTCTATAGCAATTTATATCTAAATGACACTTACAGAATTTTTAAAGTTTGAACTGTCTAGTTTCATCTAGATTTTCAATCTATGTGCTGCAAGGTATATATGAGGTGTGATGTGGGATTCCCATCTGTATGCTTGAATGTGTTTTATTACCATTGGTTAATAAAGCTGCTTTGGCCTATAGCAGGGCTGACTAGAGCTAGACAGGAAAACTAAACTGAATTCAGGGAGAAAAAAGGCATCAGGCAGATGCCATGTAGTTGTTAAAGGAGAAGGATGCAAGAACCTTACCAGTAGACCACAGCTTGTGGAGATGTACAAATTAATAGAAATGGGTTAATTTAAGAGCTAGAAATATGGCTGAGTCATCGGCCAAACAGTGTTGCAATTGAAAGAGTTTTTGTGTGATTATTTAGGTCTGGGTGGCTGGGAAATTCAGGCACAGTCTCTATTTACAAAATGGGGCCCAAGCATTTGGGGCTTGACCTGCCACCCACTTTGGTCTGGGTGCTTGCTTGCCTGCTCTGGGTCAGATGCATTGTAGCTGAGAGCACAGCTGTGTGGCTCAACACTCCCCACCTGGGAAAGCTGTGGGATCATGTTTGTTAGGCATGTACAGGCAGGAGAGCATGGCCGATTTCCACCACAGAGACATTTCCAAGATACAAAGCATGTTGCATGACAGATTTAGCTTTTACTCAGCCATAGAAGGTTTATTTGCTGCATGGTGATTCCCAGACATGAGGTGTGAGCATGGCTCCCACCAAGGAGTCCCAGAGCTGGTGGAAAATGTACCTCTGCCATATTGAAAGGCTGAGAGGAGCAGAGTCAGTATCCAGGGCTACTGTGACCTCACCACTTACCATTTTAAAAGATGTTTCTTGTCAGAAAATGATGACAGATACACAGTAATAAAATATAAATTAGATACAAAACTTTAGACTAGCAGTGATAAGATAGATTATAGAATATTTTCTTTAATTTTGTCAGATACAAATCGACTAAATATAACTACTATAATTCTTTTTTAAAATTTTATTTTATATTTATTTATTAAAGATTTCTGTCTCTTCCCCGCCACCTTGCTTGATAACTGTTTTGTCATTTTATTATGTTAAAGTTAAAACACTCCTTTCTATTTAAATAGAAAAGGGGAGATGATGTAGGATTCCCCTCTGTATGCTGTGAATATGTTTTATTACCATTGATTAATAAAGAAGCCACTTTGACCTATGGCAGTGCAGAATAGAGTTAGGCAGGAAAACTGAACTGAATGCAGGAAGAAAGAAGGCAGCATCAGGAAGAGGCCATGTAGTTACCGAAGGAGAAGGATGCCCAGATCTTACTAAAAAACCACAGCCTCATGGTGATATGCAGATTAGTAGAAATGGGTAAATTTAAGAAGTAAGAGCTAACTAGAAATATGTCTGAGCCACTGGCCAAATAGTGTTGTAACTAATATAAATTTTGTATGATTATTCTGGCCTGCGTTGCCAGGAAATTAAAGTACAGTCTTTATTAATAGAGATGCTAGGTTCCCAGCTTGGCTCTTGAAGTTCGGGAATCGAGCTGATCAGTGGACATGCACCAGCAGCCTCTGCTCATCGTAGCATTGCTATTTACTACTCTGGTACATGAGGAATTAACCAAAGATGACTCTTTATATCTACTCTGCTTCATGACATTATACTTGAAAGCTTTGTCTCCTCTACTGTGTAAGAGCTTTGATCCCAGCGAGGCATGTGATAGAATTGTTACTTTTAGATTTATTCCTAGAAAATTTCATATATGTATACAATGCATCCTTATTGTATCTACCCCTCTGCTTCCCCCAGAATCTTCCATCATATCTTTCTCCCAACATTATTGTCATCCTGATTTTCTATGTTTTGAGGTGTTACTGACAGTTGATGACTGTTGGTGATGGGAGAATCACTTTTCTTTGGGAGTGTGGGTACTGCTGGGTTTCCCCATATCCTAGTGGATGATGTCTCATCCATGCACATATAAGCAGCACTCATTGGACTCAGTGTGTTAAGAGAGAGAGAGAGAGAGAGAGAGAGAGAGAGAGAAGAAAACATGGCATGTGTGTATGTGTATCCACTAGTGTGTGCACGCCTGTGTGAGTGCAGGTATATACCTGCACAGGCAGAGGCCCCAAATTCTTCAGCTTCTTTCCATTTTCTATTTTAAGGCTTTTAATTTTATGGGTTTTTTTATAATTTTAATCATATGTTTAAGATTTTGCTAATTCCAGTCAGTCTGGCTTGGCTGGCTGTACTCTAAGACCCCTGTTTCTACTTTAAGAGTGCTAGGATAACTGGTGTAGCTACAAACACCTCAGTGGTATTTTCCTGAGGATACAAACTCCAGTCCTCATGCTTGCGTGGCAAGTGTACTCTTCTCCGAACCTTATTCTTAGGCCCTGTGTGCCGTGGTTTAAACAAGTTCAGCTGACGGCACCATATGTGGGAAACCTTGTGGAATTTTGCCAGCAATGCTGCATCAGCTGTGCTAATACCATCAGTGTCTTCCTGTCCCTATTTTACAGAATATGGAATCAAAATTCTCAGAGTCTTCAGATGTGCTTGAAGCTCACAGTTAATGAGTTACAGAGCCAAGCAACTTGTCACCTGATCTGCAATCTACGCACTAAACAGGTCACAGAAAACACTGTGATGATTAAAAAATTGGGTGGCAAACTCTAATTTTTAATAATTCAAGCAATAGTTCATCCCATAGATTGATTCCAGCCTTGTGACTGAAGCAGGACAGGTTAGAAACAAGGTCAAGAATCTACCCTAGGATCCCAAGGCTTGTTTCAAAGACTTGGGAATCTCAATTTATTGACTCATTTGACACCTGAGTCATTTTGGGTCAATTGCTTAAATGTACTGCACCACCTCTTCTTCCTTATTGGCAAAAAGGAGACAGTGATAGTACCCTCCTGCATAAGAGAAAGATCGAAATAAATGAATGGAAACAAAGACAGCATAGGGGCCTGGTAAGTAGATATGCTGATATTTTGTGCCCTGTTTTAATGTGTACTCAAATATCAGTGACAAAAGGTGCTTAGACACAAACCCAAATTAGTGAAGTGTCATGGGAAGGAACAGGAGGAAAAAGAAAGTGGGAGAAGCCAAAGGTGACAGACCTTTCCGCTTAAGCAGTTAAAAGTGACTGTAAACCTACACTAATAGGAAAAAAAAATCATGCTGTGTTTCCCAGGAAATAAATGTCACATGGTTTTAATTGGGCATTTATTTGTGGCTCTGATTTCTGGACCCTCACTATGTGGCCTGGCCTTTAAACCACAAGTCTGAGTTATGAAATATTATGATTCAGTTAAGAAAACTGAGTGGTGACCTTTCAATAGGATCGTTTTAGAAAGCATACATTTGCCTCCTATTTTTCTTGTTGGTCTTATTGTTTTCAATAGTTGTTGTTTCTATTGCATCTGTCCCTATGTAATCCCATTAGGCCTAGAACTGGCAATTCCCCTGTCTCAGAGTGTTAAAATTACACTTGTGCATCATCATACCCAGTTCTCGTTTGTCCTTAAATTTACCTTTTAAAAATAACTGTATAATGAACAATGCATTTGTCAAGATAAGCTAGGAATACTGGAGTTGTAGTAAACTGCAATTTAGGGACACGGGTGGATGTGTCTTTGCTTCATGCTTATATTCATAACTAATGTGGAATGATAGGGAATGAGTCCATTTCAGTCACTTGAGGACCCAAGCTCTGAGAACCAATTACTTCAGCATTTAACTTGACCATTAACTATGACAGAGAACAGAAAAGACTGGAGAATTGCTTGGGAGTTTTCACTAGCTCAACCTGAGATAAACATCCTTTCATTTACATTTCATGGGAATTAGCTGTCTAGCCTCCCTTGGCTGTCAGAGACTGGGAAATTGCATGTATCTCATTGTCTATCTGTCAGTCAGCAAGTATATTATTATTTTTGGCTTTGGGGGGG
>NC_022017.1:37614123-37615173 GCF_000317375.1 Microtus ochrogaster | reverse complement strand
GGGAGGGGGAGGGAAATGGGAGGTGGTGGCGGGGAGGAGGCAGAAATCTTTGATAAATAAAAAAAATAAAAAAATAAAAATACATATGCATTGAAAAAAAAACCTGTATCCATAGGACAATCCGTGTAGCTTTCTTTAAAAGTCCCCTAATTTCCCACAGGAGAGGCAGAGAGAGAGGCCCAGTAAAAGGACGTCAAATTTATTTTTTATTGATTTTTATTGAGCTCTACATTTTTCTCTGCTCCCCTCCCTGCTCCTCTCCTCCCCTCTACAACCCTCCCCCAAGGCCCCGGATTCCCAATTTAATTCATCTTCTCGTTTTCACATCTCTTTCTTTAAGTTACTCAATGGTAAAGCTGATTTTAGTATGAAAACCAAAAGATCAGGAGGGTGTAGAAAACAGATAGACATGAGCAACTCTAGTTGGCTCATTTAATTCATTGTGCTTTTCCTTTTGAGTGTAGAATTTGCTGTAAAGTTCAAGCTCTCACCTTGCCGTTTATTAATGGTGGGAGGAACCAATAATTTCATTGCTTATGATGGTTTTCCCAAGGTTCTAAATATTAACTGAGATTAGCACGTTCATGTCTGAATATGTACATTTTGTTCTTGTATATTTTCTTTCTAACGGAACTTGTCAAGTACGGAAGTCAATGTGCCAGAGAAGGATCCTTGTTTTCTGTCCCTGACTTTATATCATGTATGTATAACACAGCCATCATAAAGTTCTATGAGCTCTTGGACTTTATAAGTCTTAAATTTTTAATATTTTTTTAATTTTTATTGAGCTCTACATCTTTATCTGCTCCCCTCCCACCTTTCCTCTCCCCTTCAACCCAAATTTTTGGTATTTCTAAAATGTCAGGGTTTTTTTTTGAAAAGTATGCTTTTGCAAAAAGGCACTGCTCTGCTCTATGACCACCCGATTTCCTCCCAACAGCTTTAACATCCCTGATTCCCACATAACAAAACTCAGAATTTAAGAAAATACTTAAAGGGACAAAATTATTTTATTATTAATAATAGAAATGCTTTTAGGCCCTTCATGTG
>NC_022017.1:37609090-37611611 GCF_000317375.1 Microtus ochrogaster | reverse complement strand
GGGGAGGGAAATGGGAGGCGGTGGCGGGGAGGAGGCAGAAATCCTTAATAAATAAATGAATAAATTTAAAAATAAAAAAATAATCATCACAATTGCTTTTGCCTAGTCACATATTCTTGTTGCTCTGTAGAGAGCCTGTTACACTGCTCAGGACAGAGCTGTTGTACTCTGGCACTGCATATATGTTATCCCTCTGCTTCATCAGGAAAGGTTTAGATTTCCATCTATAAATCTGATCAAATGGTGAGCACTGAGAAAGAAGATATAAAGTTCAATAAAGAATTTGTGATGTAGTGAAAACATCCCTGCATGTGCTCAACCTGGTCATTAGCAAGTCACAACCCTTTTGTCAAATATGTTAGCTTTTAGAAAAGACATCGGAGAAAATCAAGGATATGGTTACATATTTAGAACCAGAGATGTTACTTTAAAGATTTGCAATGCATGGTATTAGTCAAGACATAGACTGGAAAAAAAAAACTGAACAAAAGGACCCAGCATTGATAGGAAATATTCTGAACACCAGACACAGTGTCTGGGATAATTTGAACTTCATATATGAAATAGTCCCAATGACTCTATTATAAATATGACCTGTCACAAACAAAATCCGAGTTGAGGAAATAAAGGAGCAGTTTACCCATGAAGAAGCCCACATTAAAGTCAGTCTTCATACATTGGAGTCTCATTGCCATGTCCAGCGTTACCAAATGGGGATAGTAGACTCTACAATAAATTTATTGTCTGCAGAGAAATTCAACCAGACATTGAAAGATCTTGTCAAGGGTAAAATAGATTAGGGTAGTCTTGGACTGGAGTTTGCAGAAGACAATCTCCAAATCTCCTTTCCAGGCTCCAGTGGCTACTATTTCCTTCAGCATCCAGTGTTTGATGGGTTGAACCTCAGGGACTCCTGCATTCAGAAGATGGGAGAAGCAAAATTCATAATGAGGCCAGCCTTAGATACTGCTGTTTGTCTGCTTCCCTTCTGTGGCTTACAGAACTTCAACCTCAATAGAATCCAGAAGACGAAGCCACAGAGCAAAATACTTGATGAATTTTTCCGATTTGAAGCGGAAGTGTCCACTCACTCTTTAGTTTTCTTTTTAAATCCATTCAAGTGGAAATCTCTTGCTGAGTATAATTAAGGTCATTGCGAGAGCAAATAAATACTTGTTTATTTCAAAGTGACTTTCAGTAGTCTCCTGAGCTGTGTGCCAAGTTCCATCCCTCTCCTAGCCCTGGAGGCTGAACAAAGCAGTCAGCAGATTGGAAGAGGATGTCAGGTGCTCAAGGGGCCATAATTTGTGAGTGCAGCATGTGGTATCAGTGGTGTGTATTGTTCAGAGATAAGCTAATGGCCGCTCTTTGTGCTGTCCCAATCCACCAACTACAATGATTTAAATAAGAAATAAAGCAGTGCTGGAGTGATCAGAAAACACCCATCTAGGTACTATCCTGCCAAGCTACTGGAGCTAAATACACTTCCTAGTTAAGTATTAATCTTCTCATTTGTCATGCATCAAAGCTTCTTAAAAAGAGATCTTATAAGCCCCTGCATGTTCTTTAGGCAGGAGTGATGGTCCAAAGTTGTCTTCTGATTCACTAGAAAGCATCACAGTAGACAGACCTTAGCATCAAGAAGACAAAGATGTGGATTCCAGCTGTTGGTTACTAGCTGTATTGCCTTGGCAGAATCAAACTCATTATAAAAACTGGGAATACCTGCATGTTATAGTTTAAGAGAAAAATACTTGGTTCCAAATATGCCTTTCATATCCTCCTGTCCCACATACCTATCTGGAAGGAATGTGGGCTTCTTACAATGAAAGGAGGATCCATACCTAACTCAGGATACATTATGGACTTGTGGAAAGCTTCCCATCTTCTCAAAGCTATAGGAATTATTCACTGTCGCTCTCATCAGACCAACAGTTCCATTATTTCCAAGGGAAATATCTGGGCTGACCAAGCAGCTAGAACAGCAGCATTCTGGAGCCCAAACCTACCCCAATCACCTCAGAAGATTCATATAGTACAGCCCACATTCTTGCAGATACTCCCTGACACCCAGAAAATTCTGTCCTACCTACAACAGCTCTTTCATCCTAATAGCAAAGCTCTGTTTCATCTTGTCAAGGCTCACCTCCAACCCATCCCTGAGGACTTAGAGTTCTTAAGCTATCAGTGCCTCTTGTAAAATCTGTCAGAAGTCAGATCCCAAGACCAATTATCATAGCTTGCTTTTCCCACTCACCAGGCCAGGGGCTCCCTTCTAGGAACTGACTGGCAGCTTGATTTTACTCATATGCTTAGTCAGACAAGTTAAATGTCTCCTGGTTTTGGTGGACACCATGTCTGGGTGGACTGAAGCATTACCTACCACTAACAAGAGGGCCCAGACAGTTTCCGATGTTCTTCTTTGAGAAATCATCCCCTGGTTTGGAATTCCAATGTCTCTTCAGTCTGATAATGGCCCAGAGTTTACTTCCCAGATTTCTCAAACTTTGTCTAAGGCTCT
>NC_022017.1:37598782-37604874 GCF_000317375.1 Microtus ochrogaster | reverse complement strand
AGGGTTCTGGATGAATGGTGGGTGAGATAGGAAGAAAGATGCAGTATGCAGGGAGTAGAGGCCCTGCAGAGAGCCCAGGAAGGATAGGGGGATGGGGAACTTCTGAATTCCCTGTCCAGGGCTGCAGCCACGGGGTCAGACACTCACCCCAATTTCGGCTCCCCTGGCTCCAAAAGCTAAAGTAATTCTTGTAACTCTCACAGCAGCCAAGCTCGAGGGTCTTCCTCATTGTATCCACCTGTCCCATCTTAAACCATTAACTCTTCCAACTCAAGATACTCCCTCGTATAAGGTAAATCAAACAGGGCCCTCCTCCCTTAAGTTCCAGAGGGCACTAAGATCAGTCACTATTCTCCAGTTCCAGAAAAACAAAAGTCTCATCACTATACTCAACTCTCCTGTGCCAAAACTCCATATACTCTCCCTCTTCCTCTTTTTCCTATCTGCTTTACCAACTTCTCTATACCTCCAATGTCAAGCTTCCATTTCTAGTTAACCACTCAGCTGTTATTACAGGGACCATCATTAAACATAGAGCTGGAGGTACAAGGATTGCCAAAAGCCCAGGGGGTAAGAAACAATAACGAATTTAGGGATATTCAGAGCCCCAAACTCCAAAAGTTCACAAAATGGGCTTTAGCATAACAGGTTTATCACTGACTACAGCAGTATCTCCTGGATTTTAAGGTAATACCATGATGCTAAAGAGAACAAGTGCCGTAAGATTTGCTTCAGGTAAACCATTAAGGAGTCTAATAATTTCCCTTTCCAATAATTCCCCCCTACTTTTCCCCACTCCTCCCAACCGTTTTCAGTTCCAACACTATACCATCATAATTATAAGCTTTTAATATGTCTAAATATTATTCCTTTTCAAACATTTTTTTCCATAAGCTCCAGGGAGCCAATTGAACCTATTTAAATGGATCAGACTTGCCAAGAATAACTATCATTCAATTCTTCCCTTATCATTCCTGGTCTCGAGAATCCCTGAGAAATTCCCTCCTCCACCCCCACAAAAAGCCCCCCTCTATCTTTCATCTTGGAACTCTCCTGTCTTAATCACAAGGATCTGAAATTTTTTCCACACATAATTTTCTGCCTTTCTAGCATCTTACGAGGTCCAAGCTGCCAGCCAGCCTATTCCACAGGGCTCAGAAAAACACAGAAATAACCAGCCACCCCAGGATGTGGTGAAGCATCACTCTCCAACGTCCACAAAATCAGCAGGAAGCAGTCACGAGAGACCTTACAATGCCCCATTCCCGCCCATTAAAGACACTAAACTCCCCAAATTTTTATAATAAACAAAAGGGCGGAATGTAATGATTTCAGCCACAATAAGGCTCTAGGGGCCATGCCTGTACAGACAAGCTTTTAGGCAAAAGTGCCTAATGGCCCCCGGGGATGTTAAAGGGCCCAGCGGGGTTGTTGCGCATTCTGTTTCCTTCTCACTTGCACCAGGTAATTTTACTTCACCCTTGTGTTTTGGTGAGAATTAAGTGGTGAATTCAGTATCCTTTAACAGAGTATCAAATATTGGCACGGTACTTTTCCAGACATTTGGTGCAGTTTAGTGACTCCATTCTTTCTTAAACAAGGGAACTCAATGGCCTTTCAAGATCAACCAGTGGTGGCTCTCAGGGAGCAAGAACGTTTCCTCATGACTCCCTGGATACTCAGAGCAGTGACTGAAATGGAGAAGCAATTCTTAACCTCAGCACAGTGAACATCACTCAGATTTTTCTCTATCCAAGTCACTCTTCCACTCTTCACAGTCTTATAGAAAGGGCATTTTTAACACTGGTTGGATCTACACAAGTCTCTTATGTCACAGGTTTTTTTTCTCAGTGGAGGCAAGTAATGGTTGTGTTGTGAGTAAGTACCCAATAGAAGCAGCTTAAGAGAGGGAGGCTTTGCTTTGGCTTACGTCTTGAGGGTACTGTTCATCATGTCAAGCAAGGCAAGATAGTGTAAGCCTTGTGGGAGGCAGAGTATGAGGATGTTGTTTATATCTTGGTGGACCAGGATGTAGATCAAAGCCCATTCCCTAGAAAACTACTTCTTCTTCTCAGGTCCCACCTCCCAAAGGCTCCATAACTACTCAAGACAGTACCTCCAGCTGGGGACTAAGTAAGTTTTCAAGTACAGGAATCTGTGGGAAGCACTTCACGTTCAAGTTGCAATCAAAGACTTTTCATTTATAATGGAAATTCAAGATGATTTTCAATGTGCAGCAAAATGAAAATAAGTCCAGGGTTGGAGAACTTAAGCCACCCATTCTGTCTTACAATTGAGAATGCTCTAGCAGATGAAATCCCCCCCCCACAATTTCTAAGAACAAACCACTAAGTCTCATATGAAGAGGGCAGGAAGTAACCCCATGAACCAGTTACTCATTGTGAATGGGACAACAGAAGAAAATGATGAAGTGTATTGTCAGCCAGGAAGTCTGCCACTTTGGAAACTGGGTGAGAGAGTCCATTGTAGACTTCAGAATTGGTTCATGGGAGATTGGTAGAGTGGAAGATTTAGTTGTTGGGGCTGAAAATTAACTCTTCATTGTTGCTTATAGTATTTTCTTACAACCTCATTGTATGGTTTCTTTCCTTGATCCCTCCATCATAGCAGGGTGCTAAGCCTGTTGAGTCATGTGATTGTATGAAACTTCAAACACTTCTCTAAGTACTTGAGTTATAGTAACTTTAATCAGCAGAAGGAATTTTGATTTGAGAAGACGTTGTGGTGAGGTGATGGTGAGCTACACAGAACTTTCAGGAGACTGTCACATTGAGTATATGGCTGATACAAAACTTTTGTCAAACACAGCGAGGTCTGCTTGATAAGTGGAGAATATGAAGAAAGGCACGACATGCTTGGAGGGGTTGGGAAGATGGCTCGGTCAGTAAAGGGCTTGCCATACACATATGAGTCTGAATTCCCAATGGCCATGTAAATAGCCAGATGTGGTGATGCACATCTGCAATCTCAGCGCCACGGAGACAGAGACAGGAGAACCCAAGGTCAGCCAACATGTACAAAATTGTATCTACCTATGGCTTACAGTGACATTTAATTTTACTTTTCTTTATCCCAAAATAGCAGGTATATCATTCACAGAATAGAGTAATGTTTCCATCAAGATATACAGAGAAAACAAGAAATCGCAGTGTAAAAAATTAAATATGATTTATTTTAGATGGTCTTTATTTTGTTTCCTTTTAAATTGGAGACCTAGAAACAGTACTATCATGGTAGGATAGGTGAATGTTTACTTAGGTAAATTAATGCTAGCTTTACCTCCTGAGCCACGTATAAGCAATGGTCAACTTAGATGTCGTCTCAGTTTTACCCTTTACTCTCTCTGATGCTAGCCACAGTGATCTATATGTTATTTACTGATACCTGTGTTGAAGGAAGTACCCGCATAACTGATGGTTGCTCTGCTCGTGAGAGAGTCACATCATCACTGTCAGTATTGTTACGAATTCATTAGAGCCCTTTGTTTCCCATGATAGGGATCCAAATAAATCAGCTTAAACAAAAGAACAATGGATTACACATGTTCTTAGGATGGCGTGGCACAGAAATGTCTGAGTCTTGGGACAAACCGGAACCACATCTTTTCATAGTTCTAGACTTCTTGATTTCATTAGCTTTGTTTTTCTTTCCGGAGCCTATTTGTTGACTTTTCTCTTTTGACTTGGCATCCTCTCCCTATGTTTGTTGATTTCCTAACCTCACACGCTGAAGGTAACCTATTCAGTTGCTATTGCTACAAGTTTGGAAAGTCAACAGGTAACATTGTCTAGAGTCCCTTCTCAGACAGAGCCCTACAGAGACTGACCCAAAGAGAAAACAAAATCTACATACATGACACAAATATCATAAATGCAGCAAATTCATTCAGTGAAGCTTAATAGATTCATTAAAAATTTTCTTTGTGAAGAATCTATAATAATGTGTAAGTCATGTCATTATTGCAGAGAAACAAAACTGTTTATGAAGCATCAAAACATGGATATATGTACTTAATAAAATTTTTTTTTCTATTTATGCTATTGTGCTTGACACCTAAAAGTTATTTTTCCTATTTCTTTCTTTTAGGAAAACATCTAACCTTTTTTTTTTGCTGCTTTTTAAAAATATACATACATGTGCATAATACTCTTAGATCATATTTATCCCACTCACTCATCTTCCTCCTCTCTTCTACTAATAACGTTCTTCATCTAAAATCATGTTCCTTACACTTTTATGACTTAGAAAAGAATCCACGTCCAGCAATGAGAGAACACATTTGATACCTGTCTTTTTGCGTCTGGTATTCTTAGTTTCACAAGATGACCAGTTCTTTCATTTTACATCTCTCCCAACACATCATCTCATATTGTCCTACCTCCACTCTGGTTGCTTTTAGGAAGACTTTCATGTCACTTTTGGGCAACTTTTCTTTCCTTACCACTCTTGACATCATGACAGCCTTTAACCTTGCTGGTCCTTATCCTTTTTTAATACTCTCTTTCTTGAGCTCCATTGGGACCCTATTTCTCACAGTCCCCTGCCCTCTTCACTAATCTCACATCTTATTCCCTTTGACCCCTCTGGATAAGAGTGCTGCAAATGCTGGTCTAGACCATGACACCACCTGTCTGTCTGTCTATCCAAAATCCACTATGTACCAATGCATCAGCATATCATATTCTACGTCTGCTCATTGGTGGGGTACTATTGTCTTTCTGCATCCTTCAAGGATGGAGCTGCAGGAATCACAGTACTCATCTGACTTACAACTACTACATCATCAACACCTCCGACAGTATAATGAATATATAATGTATAGCAGCTTAATAAATATGTGTAACTAAGAATTGCTTCCTCTAATCATTGTTTCTTTTCTGTCCATTTTAGAATTAAATGTGTTTCTGTGTAAATAAGCAGGGCATACATGTATACCAGTATACAGATGTCCCAACATTTTAGCAAAGGGGCATTGACTCTGGATTTCAGGCCTACTTTCAACTTCAGTGGGCCCAAATTATTTAACTTCTTTGGAATCAACTTCACAACCTTTCAAGGCTAGAACTTCACAGGCTGAACTTTCTTTTTTTCCAGTGGGAGTCTAATGGGACATTGCCCATGAAAGGCTTATTGAAGGACTAAATACTTCAGAACCATTGAGTGTTATTTATTTTTATCTCCCCATATGCTTTCCTGCAGTTCACTTCTTTCAAGGGGGTCTGAATGTTAGGGAAAGTCTCCAAGGTCTAAGACTGAACCAGGGAAGATGAGAGAGGTAGAAAGATTGGCTACAATTATAAAACCAAATGTTATTCACTCTTTTCGAGGCCAGTCTCCTGTAGCTGCAAGTATCTTTTCCTTGATTTGGGTGAAAATTCTCACCTGAGAAAAGAATGTCTTGTTTGAGCCCTAGGCACATCACGTGTGTTAAATTCTAGTCTTTCTTTTTACTTTATGTAATAAAAAACCCAGCGACTTCTGTTAGCAGTTTTATAACCACTCAGAGAGATATCAATTTTTCACAGACTTTTGACCCCCAAACAATGGATCAAAATGGTTATAGGCCAGACTACATGGAACCTGCCCACAGTTCCTTATAGCTGATCCTGTGCAGGCCCAAAAGAAAGGAGAATAAAGACAACCACTTGATCATAGTTTGGCCTAAAAACAGATCCTGGAGCTGTGAGATTGAACTTCAGTTCTGCTTCTCACCAGCAGTGTGACTATGGCCATTGATATGGAGGACGCCGTGATCAAAATGTGTTATTGGACTAAGAATTGTGAAAATGTAAACTATAATATGCTAGGTAAATTGTGCTCAGAGATAATCCAAGCCACTAATTGACTCATCAAAGGCAATAGATTCAGAACAGCAACACACCTGCCCCTCTTCGCTATCCATTGAGCCACCCTTGCTGGGACACTCATATCTTTGAGTCAAATAAAGCCCATTTCTGGGTTGCCTTTCAAATCCTTTCCTTGTCCCCTGCCCCCTTTTCTGGGTATTATGAAAAGTCAATTTGGTGTATATTCTTCCAGCAGGTGGCGAGAATGAGCACTGCATTTTCTTA
>NC_022017.1:37582557-37598682 GCF_000317375.1 Microtus ochrogaster | reverse complement strand
AGAGAGAGAGAGAGAGAGAGAGAGAGAGAGAGAGAGAGAGAATTTAGTTTCCAAAAGTTGATTTCATTTCTCAGTAAATATGAGTATTTATCAACTTAGACTGAATGGGTTTGACACTATCGAAACATCCTTCCTGGGATCTGCTTGCTGTTTTTAAAGTCCTGAAAATAGGAAAATCTGGATTACACCCTCTGCTTCATGAAAGAAAAAGAGGGGCTTCAAAGCACAACATGAATGAGTTTCTCACTTATTCGGAAGTAGGAGTGGTCAATGTTCTCTACATGAACTTTCCTGATACTTCCAACCCTGGCTGAATGTGGTAGTACCCAGGAAACATACCAATACCTGTAGTGGCATTTCAAATGCACTCTGATAAATAAAGACTGCCTGAAGATCTGAGAGTAAAACAGTCTTACTGGTCCACCTTACAGATTATTTATCATCATCATCATCATCATCATCATCATCATCATCATCATCATCATCATCATCATCATTATTATTATTATTTTCAGGGATGAGCTGCCGAGCAGCCAGGAATCAACAAATGGCCCTCCTTACAATACAAGCACACACAAAAAATTTCTTTTAAGCAAGAGTATGATGTTCCGAGTTGGACCCTGTGTTTGAGATAATATGAATTAGAAGAGATGGTTAGAGTCCTAAGACTCTGAAAAACTCTGGCTTTGTGCAGAGAACTCAATGAGAACAGATTTTAAAGATGAAAGCTCTAAGTTTATTACTAAAGTGTATTGCTGATAAGAATGATAACCTTAAAATGTGGAGGTGACCTCCACTCAGCCATTTGCCCAGAACAGAAACCATGGGTAGTTACACATAAGCACCTCATGTCCTTGGTCGGATGTGGAAGATCTGGATATGAGTGATGAATGAGGTTGCAGATAGCAGATGGACAGGGTTATAATGTGTTTTCCATTCCACGTCTGGTCAACCTGTATCCTAGCAGTCTGTGCTTCCTGAGTCCAGGAAGATCACACAGATGGTACTGTCTGCTGGAGCCCCGGAGCTGCTGACCCTTCACCTGTCCTCTGCTGACACTGTGCAGTGGAGAAACTACAATGTAAATACTTTCTCAGTATTAAGATTTTAGCTGTGCAATGTGAACAAATATAAGCAATTGCAAGCTGCAAATTAACTCAAATCAATGTATGTATTGAAATGATTATTGGTTTTTTTTAAGGATTTCTTTTTTGAAATGTTTAACTGATTTTCTCTTGAATCCTGTCTGGATCATCCCTTTTTTCAATCTAGTTAGATTCTGGGAACATCCAATTCTTTTACATTTTCTTTTTTATTACCCAATTTGTCTCATCAGTTTATACATGCAAACAAGAGCACCCCTAACCCCACATGATGTGGGATTCATCTCTGCATGCTGTGAATACCATTGGTTAATAAAGAGGCTGTTTTGGGCCTATGATAGGGTAGAGCAGAGCTAGGCAGGAAAAAATAAACTGAATGCTGGAAGAAAGAAGGTGGACTCAGGAGAAGCCATGTAGCCCCACTGGAGACAGACACTGGAACTTTACTCGGTAAGCCACAGTCTCGTGACAATACACAGACAAATGGAGATGGGTTAATTTAAGATATGAGTTAGAGCCAGAAATATGTTTAAAGTATTGGCCAAACAGTATTGCAAATAATATGGCTTCTGTGTGATTATTTCGGGGCTGAGCAGCCAGGAACAAACAAATGACCTCTTACAACACACCCCCAAGGACAGATAATGAAGAAATGCTGGGTGCACTTATGTTTCATATTGTCTTTAGGGTTGAAAAATCACACCTCAAAGTTGGCGAGAGGGCAGCCATTGATAGGTGGCTACATATGCCCCAGCACTCAGTTGATGATCTTATACATATGTTCATATAGGCAGTGCTAATTAGACTTAGTGGGTTTTTTAAAATAAAGGGAAATAAAGTTTGACTTGAGGTGGGAGGTATGTTGAAGTCCATGGCTAGAGGAAGGGACTGGGAGACGCATATGGATAAGACACACTAAACACAAGTGTACAATTTTCAATAAAAGATGCAATTCTAGGCTATGTGTTCTTAGGAAATTCACCATTAAGAATATGCACATCACACATACTTCAAGCTAATTATCACAAGTGGCTCACTGCTCTTGTTTTGATATTACCATCCACTGCCTTAAATAGGAGCTCAGATCCTCAAGAGGAGACAGGTGCCCAAGAGTCCCTATAATTCACTGAGAATGCAAAGAATTTGCAGTAAAGAAGAGGCTGTTTTGGTGTCTGCCTATGTTTCAGCACCAGGCAGTGTGATTCCAACCTCTATTTAGCATTTGAAATGACTCCTTTTGCTGTACAGGTTGAGTGATTGACTGATGTAAGTGAAGAAGCTTCTAGTTTTATGGACAAAAATCAACATTTGGTTGCTTGTTTTGCTGTTGTGTATTCATTGCACACAGTGATGGGCTTATAAAGACATTTTCATCTGTAGTCTCTTTACTCTGTTCATTGCTTCTTTTGCTGTGTGTAGGCTTTGTATTGTGTGTATGTGTGTGTGTGTGTGTGTGTGTGTAGCTGTATGTATATATGTGTGGTTGCATATGAAAATTTGTGCACGTAGTATAGAGGCCAGACGACAAAAACAAATCTTGTTCCTCTTCATGTACCATTCACTTTCTTTTTGAGAGACAGTTTCTCATCAGGCTGGAGATTTCCAATTCAGCTAGACTAGCTGGCTAGTGAGCACCAGGAATCCTCTTGTCTCTGCTTCTCTATCACTGGGATTACAAATACACATCACGTGCTTCTGCCTATATCATGAAGGGCTTTCATTTAACAGCTTCAATATATGCAGTAAGGTCTTTGACACATTTTGAGTTGACTTTTGTAAGGGGGAGAGATGATAAGGACCTAGCTTTATTCCCCTACATGCAGATAGCTAGTTTCCCAAGCATCATTTGTTAAACACTATCTTTTCTCCGGTGCATCTTTTTGGTACATCTGCCAAAAAAAATCATGTGACTGCAACCAGGTGGATTTATTTCTAGATTTCCTATTCTATTCTATGTTTATTTTGTGTGTGTGTGTGTCTGGTTTTGTCTCAATGCGATGTTTGTTCCTATAGTATACTTTACCTTATATATAGTATATTTTACCTTCAACATGTTTTCTAAAAACATATATTTTACTATTTTCTAAGAACTTTATACACAAGCACTGTATCTTAAGTCATTTATGCTCCACACTCTCCCACCCCAAACTCTATCCATGGCTGCCCATGCCCTCTCAACTTCATGGCCTTTATTTAATTGTAAGTTATATACACACATATGTATACACATACATACATGCACACACACACACACAAACACACATAACCTGGTGAGTCAATTTAGTGCTGTTCATATGTATGAATGTTTAGAGATTAGTATTTGGGACAGACAATATAACATATCAGGAGCCTCATCCCTAGAAAATACTAATTCTCCATCTCTTAACAGCCATTAATTGACTATATCTCTTCAACTAGATTTCTTATATCAGTGTTTGCATGTCAGTTGGTGACACCATTATGCAGGTCTTTTTTAGGTAACCATATTGTTAAGATCCAGTGGGTAAATTCAATGTCACTTGTAGAAGACACTATCTCTCTCTAGACATCTGATCCTCTCATTCTTAAAATTCCTCCATTCTTTCTTCTGTAGTATACCCTGAGCTTTAGACACAGGGATTGTTCTGCAGATGTGTCAATTGGAAGTGGGTCCCCTCAGTTTCTCTCTGCATTTTTACTTTGAGTTGGATTTCTGTGATGGTGTCTGCCTGCTTTAATAAGCAACATTTTTGATGAGGGATGAGAACCATACTCATCTTTGGATGTTAGGATTCGTACTTAGAATGCAAGAATTAAGACCGACAAGTGACAAACGGGACCTCATAAAATCAAAACGCTCTGTTCAGCTAAGAAAATAATCAACAGCTTGAAGAGGAAGCCCACAGAGTGGGATGGAATCTTTGCCAACTACACATCTGACAGAGGATTAATATTTAGAATATATACTCAGAAAACAAAGAGTCGAGAAAACAAATGACCTAATTAAAAAGTGGACTATGGATCTGAACAGAGAGTTCTCAAAGGAACAAATTACAAATCGCTAAGAAATACATAAAAAAAACAGTGTTCAGCATCCTTAGCAACAGAGAAATGAAAATTAAAACCACTTTGACGTTGTATCTTACTTCAGAGTGGCTAAGATCCAGACAACAGCTGACAATAAATACTGGTGATGATGTGGGGAAAGGAGAACCCTCATTTACTTTTGGCGGGATTCCAAATTGGTGCAGACACTCTCAAAGTTAGTGTGAAGACTTATCTAAAATTCTGAAAGTAGATCTGTCATATGACCCAATGAAACCACTCCTTGGCATGTTCCGGGAGGATCTGATATCCTATTCCACCGGCGCTAGCTCAGTAATGTTCACTTTGGTTTTATTTATAATAGACAGGAAGTGACAAAAATCTAAATGCCCTTCAGCTGATGAAATGATGATGAAAATAATACATAGACACAATAGAATTCTAATTATCTATAAAAAATGAAATTATAGGTAAATGGGTGAAACAAGACATATACTTAATGAAGCAATACAGAACCAAAAAGACAAATGCTGCATGTCCTCTCGTTTGTATGGTTCGTAACTACCAGTCCCTTGTGATGGACTCTCTGCATTTCCCTTCTAATCTCCACTCTCCCCTTTGTCTGTGTGACTACCTAAGTCTCTCTCTCTCTCTCTCATACACACACACACACACACACATTCTAAATGCTGTTTTCCATCTTTAGAACTAAAAACCCAGTGCCCTTTGGAAATTAACTAAAGGAACAGTTTCTTGTCACCTACCCCCAGTTTATTTTCTCAGAGATTCTAATAGTTATTGTTTGGTTATCATCTGGCATTCTTTCTTGATCACAATATTTTTCCCCTCACATTGATATTGAATAGGATATGTGACCCTTTGCTAGCTTGTAATTTTAGCACCTATATACTATGCCTCAAAGAAGTAGACAGGCAGGGATGGTACTGGGGTAGTAGCTGAGTGATTGCATATTGTTCACAGGCAACAAGCAGAGAGAGAGGAGAGGAGACAGGGAATATAGCGTGGGATTTGAAACCTCAAAGCCCAACCAATCACAGTGACACACCTGCTCCAACAAGTCCATACTTCCTAATCCTTTCTGAACAGCTCCACCTACTGGGTACTAAGCATTTAAATGTATGAGCCTGTGGGGGCCACTCATATTCAAACCACCACAAACACATGGTGTGGTGGCCACTTTCTATTGTAAATTTGATTGAATTAAAAAACGTCTGGGGCATTGGCGGGTATATTTTTTGGTTTTTTTTTTCTGACTATATCTCTAGAGAATATTAACTAAAGATGTGTCTGAGATATGGAGGCCATTATTCTGTGGTTGTGAGACTTAGACATAAAGAAAAAAAGCACAAGAAAAAACCCCACCTGCATATCTATTTTCAGCTCTCTCTGCTTTCTGGTTGACTGAGATATGCGTGAACCTCCTTATGATCCAGCCACCACAGCCAGCAGCCATCCCCTTCCACCACTTCTTCCACACACTGGTGGCTCATACCTTCAAACTATGAAATGAACTAAATCCTTCCCCACTTAACTTCCTTCTTGTCAGACATGTGGTCACAGTAATGTGCAAAGTTACAAGAATGGCTGGAGAATAGACTTTTAAGACTTTCTCACACACAGTGCTGTGTATTTTCAATTTTAACAGCAGTCTCCTAAGGTTGAGATTCTTGGATTAGAAAACATAGCAGTGTTACAAAAATGGTGATACGCATGGATGAGAAAGTTAAGCATTTCCAACTAGCAAATTAACAACAACCTCATAAGGATTCAGTCTGATAGGTTTTTTTTTTTCCAATCACCATAAGAGTCAGGCAACAATTACAGCTTTAAGTGGTTGTTAGAGGCATTAAATGCATAAAGTAATTGGGCTCACCATTTGTGCACTGGTTATTTTAGTCATTAAGAGTGGCCTACATGAAATGAATGTGCTTTACTGCAAATAACTCCAAAAGCTCCCTAGATAAGTAAGAACCAAGAACTGAGGAGAGCAGTTGCCTTAGCTACAGGGAACACAGGAATTTCTCAAGGGCTCTTGGATGCCTGAAGGACTACCGACGGATCTCAGATAGATCCTAGTATGGATTGTTTCCTTCTTCAAGAGAAAGGAAGTCCAGCACAATTGTACAGTAATACAAGCTTGACAGCTCAGCATGTTAGAGATGCCAGTTTCTAACTGAACCACCCGTTACCTATTCATTCTTAGGATTTAGATACTCTTAGCTTGTAAATGAGGCTGGAAGAATCCTGAGGTAGTGTTTTGGGGAGGGGAGAGGATGGCTGGGTGATCAACAGGAAAGAGTTAGAGTTAGAAGCAGCATGTTCTGGAGTTCAGCTGCATGGCAGGGTGTCCATAGTTAACCATGATGTTTTGTGCACTTCAACATACAGAGAAGAAAGGATTTGAAAATATCCTCAGTACAAATAATTTAACTTTTTATTTATTTTTTTTCTTTATATTATGCATCTCTATACCATTTATTTTCTCATTCCTCCTGCCCACCCTCTGCCCTTACAATGCCTCCATTCCCCAAGAAAATAAAATTTAAGAGAAAAATCTGATCATGAAACTTGAAGTTTGACACTTTGAGTCATGCAGTAAACCCTTTTGTTCATGCATCTTTATGTGGAAGTGTTCATTGTATAGAGTCACTGGTCTGGTTTGAGACCTCTGGTTTTTGTTACACTGTCAAAGCTGGGCCCTCACTGGGACTCCTCTTGGGTATCCTGTGTTGTTCTGTGTCATGATATCCACTCCTCCATCTTCATTTACTACTGCTTAAAGAACAAAGTATTCTCCACTCATATTCAGAGAAAGGGAATCTTGTGACACAAAGGCTAAGATCATAGTCTAATGGAAAAATTCTTCTTGAGTTCTAAATCCAGAAGCACATTTGAAGCTCCAGGGTTCATATTAGGATTTAAAATATGTTGTCTGAATCAAGAGATGGGGTGATTTGAGTTCCAGTTCTTGGTTGCAAGGGAAAGAAGCACTTTCTATCTAGTATAAATTTATTAGAAAAGTTTTATTTTTAAACTCTATCCTTAGACTTTGGCAAAGCCACACCTTTGAACCATGGAAAGGAACACTATCAAGATTAATATGCAGTATTTGGAAGCAGAAGTCACAATGTATAGTATGAGTAGCTGTGATATTCCCAATCAATTTGTATTACACTCGAGGTAAAGCTATAGGAACAGAAACTAAAATTTTCTGTATTTAGGTCAACATCGCAACCATGAGAGCTAACGAGGTTTCTTTAAAGAAGAGTCAAAATTATCAAAGATTTTGGTGCTTTCAGTTTACTTGAGGTTATACTGGGAATTCAGTATAAATGAGAAGTGGCATTGTGGCAGGAAAAAGAAAAGACATTCTGATCGGTGATGTAGGGCAGAGAACTGGCATATTAGTCATGTGCAATCTCTCCAAGTCTCATATTGTCCTACATTTCTGAATTACTCCAGTTTATAAGCAAATGAGATCCTTTCGGTGGAAAAGCTAAGGCAGTCAAGAAAATATTATTCGGAGATCAAAGCAGTTTCTACTCCAAAAAGTCAGAACATGTCCTAAGAATCTGAAGTCTATACAAATCTTTTACTTTTTTGGTTAGACTTATTTTAAGAACCCTGTGTGCTATGATAATAATTGCCCAGTCATGACATGCTCAATGATTCAGTAGTGGCATGAATGCTATGATCATAACCAACAACTTTCTGCTTGGATATAAATTCAGTCCACCAGATGAAACTCATACCTGGCACCATTATTGGGCAAGGAACAGTAGTTAGACAGGTTGTAGACCATGTGAGAGAATCTACTATTATTATTCTGCTAAATGGACAATATCAAACCAACTCCTAATGACTTACCATTATACTCATAGATTAAAGCATCTCTGAACTTTCATCAGAGAAGCTTCTATTCATAATAGAGCAACACAGAGACTCGTAATTATCCAAGGGGCAGGAGATACGAGTACAGAATGTTCAGCCCCAAATGGAACATACATATTACACCCCTTCATCCTGAGGCTCAGTAATAATTGTAGGATCTGGAAAAGTGTAAGAACCAGAGCTGGTAAATGGCTAGAAGCAAAAATAAAATATCTTCTGGACATAGCAAGGTAACTTTGCATTTGAAGTCACAGCAGTTGTGACAGCATGCACAACATCTGTGAAGGTTCTAGACAGACCAATCCCTGAATGGAAAATAAAGATTGATTGACATTCCAGACCTATGCCAGGAGCTATTGTCATCTTGTTTTTTGCTGGTAGAAAAAAAGTCAGTTTTCTGTAAGATATAGCTCCTGTAAGATAAAGATGCAAATCTACACACTCCAGTAAAAGACTGCACATCCAAGACTATTCTGGCAGCCTAAACTGGTCGTGGGGCAGGAGTTCCCTGAATTGAGGCTGAGCACGACACCCCATCATAGGGAGTGGACTTCAACAAGCTTACTCATGCACCAGGGATAGATCCTGGTCCTGTAGAGACAACAGGTCCCTCAGATAATCCAAGCTTCACCACTGTCTCCCACATAAGGGGGACCTAGCTTGATCCCACAACTGTTGATCTAGAGTTCATGAGTTTCCACGAGCTTGGTTCAGCTGTCTGTAGATTTCTCTATCATGATCTTGACCTAGTGGATAAGGCTGAGCTCGAGGAGAGGGGGTAAGAGAAAAGGTGGGAGGGAGAATTCTGTTTAGAATGTAAAATAAAGTAAAAAAAATAACAAAAATACCAATACAAGGAAAAAACACGTACATCATTCTCAATGAATTAAACCATTACTACTAATATTAATAATACTACTAATACAATAATAATAGGAATCTTAAAGATGTATAAATGAATCAAGAGTTGTTTTCTAGATGATATTCAACTTACAAAACCAGGAGAAGAGAGAACAGAACAGCAGTGATCAAGCTATCAAATATATGCCTCAGGGAGAAAAGTAATCTACAGGAGAGATCCATATAAAGGGACTTGAGGATTTGCAGAACCAAAACTTTGTGCTAAAGCAGAATTAGAAAACTACATAGGGCAAATGTGCTGTGAGCCAACACAGGTAAATCTGTCTTCCTCACCTATTCTCAAGCATCCAATGTGTGTGTGAAATATATCAAGTTCACAAGGCCTCATCATAATTTAAGAATAATTTATGTGAACTTAACACATCATTATTCCTGTGTGTTTTCTTAGATCTCACTGATGTTATTTTCAGGTGAATAATTGCTAATTTAATTCTTGCTGAGGGAATAACATTATACTCAGAGTCCTGTGTGGGGAAAATAAGGCGTTAATGACTAGACACACTCAGGTTTCCATAGCAACATATTGCTCTTGAGAATCAAATGGAATATTAAAGCAGTAGTTCATTAAGTGACGCAAGTTCATTTTTTAAGATATAACACATATAATATATGCAGCATCAGTATGTAGTCCATGATTTAGGGCCTTTACTGTA
Organism: Microtus ochrogaster; assembly: GCF_000317375.1. NCBI lineage: Eukaryota > Metazoa > Chordata > Mammalia > Rodentia > Cricetidae > Microtus > Microtus ochrogaster. The sequence goes on along the minus strand of NC_022017.1, from coordinate 37,589,069 downwards.
TCCTCTAGAGAAATGAAGAGTCTTATATTTTAAATTACTTCAGTTTGTAAAACATCATTTCAAATCTGTAACTGTAAAATTGCTTTTTCCCTTGAAATCTTTTCATTTACAGAAATGAATATGTACATGCCTGCCTATCTACCTATATCCACTTATATACCTATATATGTCTTTATTTATCTATTTTTCTATCTATCCACCTACTCACATATCAGTCATGAATGACTGACTAGCATATAGAAAACCAGACAAGTTAAAAGATGAAAGAACAACTCTCTGTATGCTAGATATGGGTGTCTATCTTTGAAATATTCAGAAGAACTGACATTTAATTCCCTGAGGTCTATGATCTCATTATTCCATTTCTTTGCATCAAGTCTCTTCAGAAATGCTCTTTGTGTTCCTTTGTGTATTAATCCAACCTTGCTATCCACTAGAAGATTTCTCTTTTTCTCCTTTTCATGATAATCTGCTCATTTTCAAGGGTCACTGTAAGTAATATAGTATCTGTTTTTCCAAACAACACTCAAAAACTGATAATAAATGATTCCCCCACCCATTCTGCATAATATAGCTCCTCAGTTGCAAGTCATCTACATCATTTTTAGTGCATCTATGGGTCCGTTGTTGACCCATGCCAAACATGAGTATGAGTTTTCCTGTCTTTTCTCTTATGAATATCCGTGAAATCAGACAGACCTGTCCGTGCATCCCACTTTCCTCTGTAAATTACATATGTGTCTTTGAGACATAAAACTTCCCTAAACCTCATTTTTCAACTTACAAAATGAACATATAGCCAATAATTCTTTTCTGATAGACTTGTAAAGCTAAAACAAAATGTTAATTAACAATGATGGTTACAAACGTTGACAATGAAGAAGTTGATGTAACTGGATTGGTTTAAGTATGTTCAAGTACTGAAAGAAAATTTAGACTGAAAAAATAATGAACATTGAATGGGGAGGGAATTCAGTTCCAAAAGGGAGTAAATAATTCATGTATGATTGTATGAAATGATTCATGAATGAATTGAAGAGTTGTGTATCATTTCCATGTACTAGTCATAGGAACAAGGATAAATACAGCGAGTACTTTATGTCTTTCAAGTTTCAGTTCTATTGATTCCCTGGGACGTGAGCATGATCTAGCACCTTGCCATCACTGCTTAAATGTCTTTCCTCTCACAACTTCAGATGGAACAGTCTCTTGGACTTTTATATATCACTACTCATAGGTACCTCTTTCTTGAATGTTCTTTCCTTTCTTCTTTCCTTCCTTCCTTCCTTCCTTCCTTCCTTCCTTCCTTCCTTCCTTCCTTCCTTCTTTCCTTTTGTACCAGTGGACTGAAGTTTTCTCAATATTTTGTTCAATTGTGAGTCATCTTTTCCAGAAAAAAATTCTTTATTTTGTTTCAGAACTACATCAAAGTAGCACAGTCACATATACAATGAAGCACTTCTTTTGATTCTATAGCTCCCCCTGAGTGTACTATCATCCCACTGATTTCCTGAATCTTAATTGATGTAACTTACTTGATTTTTCCAGGAAAACAAACATAAACTTCATTATTTCTATAACCTAAATACATAAATACATAGCATAGCATCCAGGGCTTAATTGAAAACTAATTAAAATGCATAAATAAGTTCAGTAGTTATTTTATAAGTAGAGGATGTTAGTTAGCTCTTTAATAAATAGATGATATTACTCATTTTATGTTCATAAGAGATACACATCTCTTTACCTAAGCAACTTCTTAGAATGTTCTCTATGTGTGATTCACAGCTATGTCCCCCTGTGCCCCAGGCATTCCCATGATGAGAAAGATGTATCTCTTTACCTCATCATCTTCATAGAAATCCCCTGTTTATGACTCAGAGTTGAGTCTCCCTGTATCCTAGCAATTTCTCTTAGCCTAAGGAAAAGGCCTCACCTAGCTATATACCATCTTCTCAGAGGTATCTCTGACTCATATGGCTGGTTACATCAGCAGTAAAGAAGTCCAAATTCAGCCTCAAATTGTTACCAGCAAAGCTTCAAGCATTATTATGATATAATCTTAAAACTTTTCTTTAAAACACCACAGTTGATTTTTTTTTTTCTCTCTCAAACCTGCTTTTTGCCTCTCTCATGGGTTTTGTTCTAAGAATACTCAAGTTATTAGCATGTGAATCTAAGCTTCAGATCTTCTTTCCACAGAAAGGATTCTATAGGGTATATCATGTTCAGCAAATATTTCTCCATTTCTATTACTGGCTTGAAAGAGTGTCTGGTCTTCTCCTATTAGTGTTAATTTAGATAATGAGCTTTTTATACATGTAAAATAAGCAAATAACACAAGTAAGTCTACAACTTTACTTTGTTTGTTATAGTTTGTTCCTGTATGGGTAATGAGAGATCCATGAAGCTGACTTAGACCTAAAATGACCCTGTAATCAAGCATATTTAACCTAGCTTAGTTCAGCCAAACCACAAGTGACTAACAGAGTCAAGAAAAATGAAATAATTATTATAGTTCTCAGAATGTTATAATGATTTATTGAACAAAATTATTTCATACAAAGCTGACTAATTTATTCAGTGTTTCTGGATTTTTCATACTGAGCATGTCTTGATCATCTTTGTCTGCTTGACACAGCCTAGAGCCATCTGAAAGTAGAGACTCAAGGGAGGAATTGATGAGATTAGCTTGTGCATCTGTCTGTCTTGCTTGATAATTGATACAGACGGGTAATGCCCAATGCAGATGACACTATTCCTTGGGAAGATAGTCATTGAGTAAGTCATCAGGTAGCATTCCTTCATGGTTTCTGTTGTAATTTGTTATCTGTGAGTGAGTTCCTTCCTTGACTTCCCTTAGAGATGAACTGTAACCTATAATGTTGAACAACCATTTTCCCAAGTTTATTTTGATCAGGTTCTTTTATTCCAACAGCAGAAAGTAGGTTAGAATACCATACATAGTAGTTTAGTTTCTAACTTTATCATGATGGGTAGATTTGTGTGACAAATTCTAAAATGTGAGTTGTGGATAGAAATCTGCCAGTCAAAGATATGTATTATGTTATGGTCTTTAAATCCTCCAGAATTCTCTCTTTTCTTTACTAATGGAAACAGAAAATTTCAAAGCTCATTGACCAGGAGGCTCCACGAAACTCAGCAATAATCTTCTGATTCATCATAGACATATGAAATGAGAAATACTCCTTTGACATTTAGCTTTTCTTAGATCTTGTTTGTTATGGTAGAATAATGTAGACTGCCTTGAGTAATAAACAAAATGAATGCTAAAGTTGACTGATGAGTGTGTTACAAGATCTGTTCTCTGAAGCGCATGATCTTCAGCTTTCACTGGGCATTTTAAGAAGAACCAATCCAGACTGACCCAACTCATATTCCAAGCCCTTCAAAAAGTCCTGATCTGAAGATGATAACAGCAGTGGTGATGTTCATGAGGATGTGATGGCATAGAGTAATTACTATATGTATAGAAATAGTTCTAATCAATTATGTATATTAACTCATTTGCTTTTCATATAAAATTCATAGAAGTATTTACTTTATTTTTTTAGAAATGTAATCAGGAAAAAATTAAGTGGAATTCTTGCTCTATTCTATGTTTTTATGGAGAAATACCCAAGAACATGAAATTTATAAACAAAATTATTTCTCACACTTTTGGAGAATTAGAAGATCAGGGTCAAGGTGTTGGTTGGTTAGGTTGTCTGGTGAGGGTTTCTTGTTGTGATGTCCTTTAGAGGGTTGGGGCACTACACCATTACATGGAGAAAAGTAGAAGGCTACATAAAGTCCCCCCCTTTAATTTTTATTTTAATTGTAATTACAGATTTTTCCCTTTCCTGACTCCATACCCTCCCAAATATCCTTTTAAACTTTTTTCAAATTTATGATCTCTTATTTTTATTACGTCCTCTCTCTCTCTCTCTCTCTCTCTCTCTCTCTCTCTCTCTCTCTCTCTCTCTCATTATCTCTTCATATATGTATGTGTGTGTGTGTACCTACACATATATATTCTGCCTAACTATGAGCTAAACAAGGGCAACTCCAATTGACATGCAAAAGTGGGTGATGGGAAAGGCCACAAGGCCTCGACCATATATGAAGAACTACAGGCAGCTAATAAAGGCTGAGAGTTGGAGACATAGTTTTCCCCAGAGAAGAACACACCAATGGTTATCCAATATGAACTGGAAAGTTCTGAAAACTTTTATTTTATCCATATGGGTAACATTATGAAGTCTCTTTTATAAAGGCCTTAATTTCATTCTTGAGATGAGAAGCCCTCTTGATCTGTCTATATCTTTTAAGTCCCACTTCTTAGTAACATCTTATTGGTCATTAAATTTCAATACTTTAATTTTGAAGGGACAACATTCAAACATAAGAAGATCAAATAATATCTTTAATATACTGCTGATGATTGACAGACTGAAGTATGGAAGCCAGACTATCTAACTTAAGAATCTAAAAAATTTATAAATTCATCTCATATAAGATTGTACTCCATTTTCATGAGTAAACTTCCTGATAAATTTAAAACCCATTTAAAATCAGGCTTAGAGAGATGAAATTATGTCCTCTATCTCACATGGCATATAGTATTCCCACTGGTTGCTCTCTGAACTCTTCCCAGATTTGATGGCTTAAGTCAACACTAGTAACTCTGCTCATGATTCTAGCAGCATTCTTAACTGCAAAGGGACTGACATATTTTCCCTACACAGAAAGAAATAAGTTAGCACACCACAGCTTTTTGGATGCTGATGGAAGATATGGACCTCATATCAGAAGGCAAGGGACTTTACTTCACATGGACAGAAAACGGCATAACCCCTGTGCTTACCTGGGTTCCTGTTCCTGTGCTTACCTGGGTTCCTGTTCCTCATGAATCTCAGTGGACTTACGTCCAATTTCCCATGTGTTACAGACAGAGTAGGTTGTCCCTGTAACAAAAGAAGTTATTGTTTAAGAAATGTAAGGAAATCCTGTGTGTGTGATTTTTTTAAAAAGGGTTACCAACAAATTTAAATCTGTTCTCCCTAGAGACTGCCTCTTTTTTCTACATCTGTTTATTGTTCATTCGTGTTATAAAAATCAGTGCAGCAGGAGACAGCACTGGTTCTCTTGAAAGGTGATTAGAAATGTTGAACAATCATGAAAAAAATACACTGTCACCAACTTGGGGAACTCTTGCTAGTTCGCACGCCTTCTTTCTAGTTGTTTTACTCACAAAGTTAGGAAGTTGATGTTGTTTGCTGGTCTACAGCAGTAAATTCCTTCTTTCCAACTTGATATCTATAGGGCCTGTATAATATCCTCATGTTTGGTGGCTATATTCTACCCAAGCCTCAGAAGTTACAGGACATGATTTTTTCTGTACTTACTAATCCTTCCTAAGTAAAGTTCTCAACAGTGGCAGTATCAAAATGAACATGCAAAGGAATGAAGAATATTGCTGGTTTGTTTGTTTGTTTGTTTGTTTAAACTAATCAGCCACAGAATCATATAATAACTACATGCTGAGCATTGATCATATGTCAGGGACTGGACTTGACATAGAGTCACATTGATGCTAGAATAATGAATTTCCCACCAAGTGGAGAGCGATGAGGCACCAACAAATAATTATTAGTTTATATTTAAGATGAAAGTTATGGAGTTGTATATGTACATGGTCCCAGGATATGTAGACAACATAAGAATACAAGGTTTGTTGCTCTGACTGAAATCAATGGGATGATGAATTTTAGTTCTTCTCATCCCTTTCTACTCTCTTAGAGGTGGGACCACTGATAAATTGCCCGTACTCTAGTAAATAACCTCCCTCTCATGCTCATGCAGGTAATCTTGTTTAAAGCCACAAAATATTTTCTTAACATTTTATTTTTTTCATTGAATTCTAGGGAGTCTTTAATTCCTTTCTTACTTCTTTGTTTACCCATTGATGATTCAGTCGAACATTGTTCAATCTCCATGAGTTTGTAGTCTTTGGCCGGCTCTTACACAGATTTTTGTGTACATATTCCCAGCTGCTGTGTCTTCATCAGTGCAACAGTGGTGTCCTGTTCAAAATAAAGCAGTTTACAGTGCCCTTTCCCTTTCTCTGGCTCTTTCATTCATTCTTCCCCTCTTTCCCAGTGCTCCTCAGACCCTGGCATGGGGAGCTTGATCTGGATGCCCTATCTATGACTATGCACTCAAAATCATTTTTTTCTCAACACTTGGATTATGTATGATTCTCTGCACAAACTATTACCAACAGCAAAAAGAAGATTCTCTGGCCAACTTCACAAGAACAGCAAATATTTATTAATATAAATGTTTAGAAGGTAGCTGAATGGAGTTTTCACCCTAGGACCTGCAGTCTGCTCAACTATGGGCTCGGGGATAAGATTTCTTTTCTTCTTCTTCTTCTTCTTCTTCTTCTTCTTCTTCTTCTTCTTCTTCTTCTTCTTCTTCTTCTTCTTCTTCTTCTTCTTCTTCTTCTT
>NC_022017.1:37569520-37582282 GCF_000317375.1 Microtus ochrogaster | reverse complement strand
TCCTGGATCTCACTCTGTAGACCAGGCTGGCCTCAAATTCACAGAGATTTGCCTGCTTCTCACTCCCAGTTGCTTGAATTAAAGGCATGTGCCACCACTGCTTTGCTTGGACAAGTTTTCAGTTCCAATTATGAATTCCATCCTGTGGAGCAGGACTAAATACAATCAACAAAGGATTTGGCTGATCCCTTCATAATCATGTTGCCATTGTATCCGTGGGCAAACATTGATTGGCAGGTTAGCACTGCAACAAGCAAGATCCAGTGCTGGTAAAAACCATTTCTCTCGAAGCTGAATGAATAAGTGGCTTTGGAAACTAGGAACACTTGCCATGTGTAAAGAAATTTTAGGCCACTTAAAGATGAACTTCTGTATGTCCTACAATCAAAGTGTGTGCTGTCTTCAGCTATAGAAACTTGCTGCCTAATTTTGGAGGGCAAACAAGAACAATAGCAATAGCCTTCCAGATTTTCTAGAAGTCCAGTCTAGTTTCTAGTTATAAAGTGTAGGGATAAGTCCCGTCCCTTAGGGGGCGTGTTCGCCTCGGGCTAATGTTTACCTATAAATCTGGCGAGAGTGCTTCCAGACATAGCTTCTGCTTTCCTGGTCTCCGCGGGAAGGGTGGTTCTGTAAGTCTATTTCCCCATTAAAGCTGTATATATTTTTACAATCTGTCTGCATTCATTTATGCCATTACAATAAAGAGGTATCCCATGCTGGCCCTGAGATTTTCATTTAATAACCTGTGTTTTCTGCAAATAGCATTGTCCACCCATGCATAAGTCGCTGAAAATTAGTGAGTTTCCTTAAGACCTTTCCATACATCTTTAGTTGTGGCTAACACAGTGTCTGTCCCTTTCTCTCTCCCACTCATCTGCCCCATTCCCATTTAAATCATCGATCCCTAGTATTCTCATCTCCTTTCATTTCACATAAGTTCTGTTATGTTCACCAATTTAGTTTGTTTACATGATAATAAGATTATATATGTTTTTGCACTCACCATTTTCGGAAGCTGTCCTCTATGATATTCCTTTCCTCATCCCTTTGCTACTCTTTCTGCTTAAATCTTCTACTCTCTATCCCCCTCCCTTCATTTTACCTATACTCTCTTATCATCTTCCATTTATGCTCCAGCAATGGTCCTATTTCAAATTCCTGGCTCCCCGATATACTTCAAGTTATATATACAAAATAAAAGAGAGTTTGTAAAGCATTAGCTCTCCGAGTCTGGGTGACCTCACTCACTATACATCCTCCGGCTTTCATCCATTTACCTTCAGCTTTCCTAATTTAATTTTTCTCTACAGCTGAAGAAAATTTGAGTGCACATATACCTTACATTTTCATTAATCTTTCATCAGTTGCTGGACATCTAGATTGATTCCATTTCCTAGCTAAAACCACAAAAATTTTAATGCTATCCATAAAATTAAGCCTCAGGTTTTATAGTGTCCCATATTTATAACTGTTTCCACTATGCTCTCCTTTTCTATGTTGATCTTTATATTATAACAGCAGAAATAATAGTCATGGGTATCTACAGGCCATTTCCTCTGTAATTTAAAACAATTATGTTTTACATTTATTGTATATAAGTTTTACTATGACTGCAGGTCAGGAAAAGCCAAAACATGTTTGTTTAAAGTGGAGAGGACCATATAAAAATGCTAGCGGGAAAAGGAACCAGGAAGATGAGAGTGAAGAATAATTACAGAGTTGTGGGTTATGTACAGTGAATTTTGGAAAATTTTAAAATGATAAAGTAACTGAAAAGTTTTTTTAGGTCATTTTAATATGATATACATTGTGAAATCTCTTGCTATTATTATTTTATTTAATTTTTCCATCCAAAATTTTTCACTTCCTCCCCTCCTCCCATTCCCCTCCCACTCCCCCACTCATCCTCCTCCCTCCCCCTCCAGTCTTAAGAAAAGGCAGGGTGCCCTGCCCTGTGAGAAGTCCAAGGCCCTCCCCCTCCATCCAGGCCTAGGAAGATGTGCATCCAAACAGACTAGGCTACCAAAAAGCCAGTACATGCAGTAGAAACAAGTCTCAGTGCCATTACCAATGGCTTCTCAGTCAGCCCCCCCTTGTCAGCCACATTCACAGAGTCCGGTTTGATCACATGCTCATTCAGTCCCAGTCCAGCTGGATTTAGTGAGCTCCCTAGATCAGGCACACTGTCTCAGTGGGTGGACCAACCCCTTGCTGTCCTGACTTCCTTGTTCATCTTCTCCCTCCTTCTGTTTTTCAACTGTACCTTGAGAGCTCAGTCTAGTGCCCTGATGGGGGTCTCTGTCTCTATCTCCATCCATTGCCAGACGAAGGTTCTATGGTGATATTTGAGATATTCATCAGTGTGACTATGGGATAAGGCCAATTCAGGCTCCTTCTTCTCTGCTGCCCAAGGACTTAGCTGGGGACATCCCGATGGACACCTGGTATCCCCTCTAGAGCCAAGCCTAGAGAAGCCAAATAATAAGGTGAACCCAATGAAAAACATTTATAGATCCTCCTAGAAATTGGAAGCAGACAAGATTGCAGTGCAAAAGTTGGGAGCATGGGGGTTGGGGGAAGGGGAGAGGTGGAGAAAGAAGGGAGAAGGGAAGGATTGGGGAGAGCTTGGGGGAGTGGGAGGGTTGAGATGGAGGAAGGGCACATATAGGAGTAGGGAAGAAGCTATCTTAATTAAGGGAGCCATCTTAGGGTTGGCAAGAGACTTGGCTATTATTTTTTAGAGAAACCAAAAGTATTCAGTTTTAATTGCTAAACTTGTGTGTCTAATTAATGCCATGCTGCTAACATAAGGCACCTTGCTTTTATAGATTATACATTTCAGGGGACTATTTCAGGTCAAGAAATAGCCATTAAGTTACTTTGATGAGCTGGAATTGGAGACAGAGTCTGGAGGATGAAATTAATGTGGATCTTCCTAGAAATCTTGCAACACTAGACAATCATTGCATATGCAGTAATGGATGAAAACATGGGAGACTGGGCTGGGGGCAAGAAGAACAGAATTACAAACTAGATGAGTGAATGGTTAAGAATTGGCATTTCATAAAGATAGCCTACCCAAAGGCCCAACATTTTCTATTTAATTATTAGGCATTCCAAAATTGCATTTAGATGGAAAAAGGATACTTAACTCAAAGACTCTGAGAGGTCGGGGGGGCACCTATACAATTTACTTAGTATAAAAATACCTCAAGCAGAGGGTTAGTTAATTATCTAATTAACAGCTAATACAGTTGAGAAAACGAGGGCGTGCTTCTCATCAGCAGTGTTTCCACAATTCAGCCCCAGAGAGAAGCCAGCCAAACAGGTGCTCTTAGGTTCCAAAGTACAGCACATATCAACAAGATCATCTCTACCGAGCTACTCACGGGATTGGGCTTTTCAGTTTATGAACTGAGCAGTAGCCCTCCCCTCCCCTCCACTACAAGCTGTCTAAATACCTGTGCATTGACTTGCTCTCTGTAATACTTTTTAGTTATTCACTAGTGAGCATGAGATATACTTTTGAAAGTTACGCTGTATGAAGCAGGACTCAGGCTTTTCCTCAAGGGAAATCCAGTTCTTTGTTGACTAGGTGCTTTTTGGAGGCACTTAGTATAACACTTTTTATTTTCTTCATGTTGGAACCCTGTGTGGTCATGGGTACTGGCCGAAGGGATGGAAACTCCGTGCCAACCAAAAAGTAGATATTTCCTTCAACATTCTTGGTGGGTAAAAGAGAGGAGCATGCTCAGTGAGGTCAGACTTCTTAGCTCAGCACACACATTGGTGTTTGGTGGATGTCTTGGTGTCCCATATACATTTTCCTTGCAAATGTTTTGCTTCAATATACTATTATATTTTTTTCCCAAGAGATAATGGATCATTTATTACCTCTTTTTAAAACAACAGAATGTATTTGCCCGTTTCTCAGCTATCTGATACAATAAAATAGCATAAATAATGGGTAATGGAGGAGAGGAATCGTCTGTGATGTTGAATAGCTGGCTCGATTGCACTTAGGTGAAAATATTACAGACAATGGGGCCTGGAAAGATGACTTAATAGTTAAGCACATTTTGTTGCTTTTGCAGAGAGCCTGGATTTGGTTCCCAAGGCCGCATGACATCTCACTGCCCTCTATAACTTGTATTCAGAGCCTCCTATGCCCTTTCTGATCTCCATAGGCATGCATTTGCGCGCGCTCTCTCTCTCTCTGTGTGTGTGTGTGTGTGTGTGTGTATACATGAAGGGAAAATTTTATACATATAAAATAAAATAATTAAATCTATTTTTAATATTATAGACAATTATGCATCAATATTAGCATAGTTGTATGACACAATGTGGGCGTTTAAGTGTTTGCAATTTCATGCCTAGATTTCTGAGCTAATGCACAGAAAAATGTTAATGTTTACCTTTGATTGGCAAGCAGTATTTTCTTTTCTGAATTGTCTTATTAAAAAATGGTTTTTTTGAACAATTCTACTGCTTTACTTCTATAAGCAGAAGACAGAATACAGTCACTTCTATTTTAGAAGTGATAAGTCTCATACATATTTAATACCTTTTCATTTGGATTTCAGTGTCCTAGGAAAAGCCCAAGGATTAGGTCAAATTGACAAACCTGCTTAAAATGTAAAAAAAAATCTGAGTGACGTTCTCCCAGCCTAGTGCTACCTGATCATATTAATGTTTACTTATGACCAGGTGTGGTTGCCATGAGACCTTGTGGCTTCAGGTTTAAAAGCCTGTCTTTGCTCTGACCATCTCTTTAAACCCAACACTCCTTGTAAAAAGGAAAAGGGCAAACATTTCACCCCTTCCCCCTCCCTTCCTCTTTGCCTCCCTTCCCATCTTCCTTCTTTTCAATATTTAGTCGAAAAAGTGAGATTAATTGCCAAGTCACATATTGAGCTGAAGAAAGAGTCAATACATGTTATGAAGAGTTTGAATTATTGTCATTGCTCTTTGTTTTTATTTCTTCTAGCTCCCCAAGTATAATTAGATACTTCCCTCTGTAAAAAATATTGCACGTAAGTTGAGCCTCATGAAAGCTTTTGTTTACATTCATCTTGTTCAACACTCCTCTCCACACTACTCAGTATCTATACACAAAATATCCTCCATGTGTCGAATAAACACACGAGGCCCCTGGGGCTTGAAGGACTACTTGTATATCCAGCTGATGGGGTCCAGTCTGAGTGAGAGATCATGTTTGAACAATTAGATGACAGATGATGGAAGAATATACCCAATGTCAGACAACTGCAACCACTGGCATTCACATGAAGGCACGCATGTATATGTTCTGCACATACAGGTGCATACATATGAACATGTGGTCATGAATACATATTCCATACACATTATAGAGATTTCTGCTTCCATCCTGCTCTGCTGCAACTTGATTACATCAGGTCAAATATGACAGAACTTTGAGAAGTATAGTTTGTTTGATTCTCTGCCATGGATCCACCCCCGTTTAAAGAATATCAATGCACAAAACAGTGGAGACAGATTAGAGAAGATATGGCTATCCTGGATTACTCTGTGTATTTTAACTGTCTTCTGATTGTTATGCCAATACATTTTCTTTCTCCAGACACGTATAGATTAGTGGGGTTCAGGCTTTCCTTACAAGAGCCCACCCTCTCACCTCCCCAGGATCATGTTACTTTAAAGTACAGTCTCAACATAGAACGGTTGGGGAGGGAGCATAGCTAACAAAGAGCAGAATGTTCTGAGGAGCATGAGGAAGGTGGCAGGGCTTCTGTAGAAAGCCAGCTTAATGCAGTATCCAGCCCTATGTGAACCATGTCCGTGGACAACATTGGCTCTTGGGGAAACTTTGCAATACACAGCTGTACTTTGTAAGCTAATCTTTAAGGACACGAGTTCATTCAACTGTCTGTGTGCTAAAGGAGCCTGTGTTCACGGAGTAGAGATGACAGGTCTATGTTTATCCACAGCACACTCCACAACCACATAGTTTGCCAATAAAAACTCACGAAATGCAATCATAAACTCAAGAAAGACTCAATACTAAATAATCATTGCTCTCCGTGTGTTAGGGACTATTCTAGAAATCTTAGGTGCATTACATCATTTAGTCTTCTTTTGTGGGTGAGTTATCTTCACTGTCACTACGTTAGAGGAGAGGCAAAAGTGATAAAGGCAGACTGAGACTCTGTCCTTGGCCACCACAGTAACGCTTCTGATAAAATGGAAGTTCCTGTTTGGTAACCAAGGAACTGCAACCCAAGAGTTAAAGGTAGAGTTCAGGTGGCAGAGATGGGACTGAAGCCAGACTATTTGGCTTCAGAACAGATGTTGTCTTAACAGTACTGGCCATGGTGGAAATGGGGGTAATTATAGGGAAAAAAATACTACCTCCATAGCTATGGAGCTTTTCATGTGGACTGAGAGAATATCAGCCAAATACCATTGATTTGTTTTCATCAACAGTAGGTCAAGTCTAACAGAGAGCTACAAACCAGTTTTGTCAGGTAGACCTCAGTCTTGTATCTAAGAATCTTCTCAAATTTGTGTACACTCTTCTTTGACTTTTTATAGTCTGCCTTTCTTGAGAATCCCCATTGCAGACATGGTAGGCACTAGTACATATTATATTAGTTTTTAGATATAAATTAGATTCCCACGTTAGGAGATACTGCTTCTGGCCTTTGACTAATCTTAGGACATCTTTCCTCTATGATTTTCTATCTCATCAGGCAAACTAGCATACACTAACAGACAGAATATTTATTTTAGACCTTATGGTATAGTTCAAATTTATCTGTAGAAATGGTTTATTTTTCTACAGCTGATTCTTCCACTCTCCAGATAGCAACTTTGTCTTACGATTCAACTCAGACTAGACCTTGTAGGTGAAACCAGACTGTTCCCATTTCAGGGGTCAATTGCAAGTCCCTGGGCCTCTTGCACCAGCTATAAATCACAAGTTCTCATAACTCTCCTCCTCAGGTTGATAAATTGTTCAAAGAACTCAGGAATCTACTTCACGTACATTTGCTGACTTGCTATAAAGAATATAATTCAGGAACCATTCAGTGGAGTAGACATTTAGTTGGTCCTTTTGGGTTTTTTTTTCATGTTGTTTTATTTCCTGTTTGCCTTCAAATATATCTTGCATTTATCTGATAACACCCGAGAGTCTCTAGCATTAGTCAAGTCTCCCTTTATTGATTTCCCCCAGTTAGTGACTGTGTAAAAGACAGGAAAATCTTTGACTGTGTGGGAAGCCATTGCATATTACTTCCCTCCTAATGGGCTTTATCTCACTGCTCCCTTCCTTAGTAGTCCTTGACTACTTTGGCAGCTGGGGACTCTGGGATTTCCTGATGCTTGATGTGAACTCCAAGCAGACACAGCTGTTAAGGGAATATATTGGTTTGGAATAGATGGTGCTCAAAGGTCTGAGGAAAGCAGGCTGGGTGTGCTAATCACTGTCATCAACATTTACTGGCATTTTGTCTACATTCACTTTACTGTAAGAACTTGAAAATCTTCTGCATAGTTCCATCGCTGCTAACCAAAGTCTCCCCATATATCTCCTTGCACAAGATTCCCATCTGTGCTCTCAATCGTAGTCTGAGCAGACAGGGGAGCCCATCAGAAAGAGGGTGTGAGCCTCATTTGACTTGACTGAAGGTATGCTGTTTGTCCCTTATGGATTTGAAGATAGAGCAATGGCTTTTATCTAAGGATATCTTTCTACAGATATGCATTATATCCCACAAGAGGATTTGGGTGATACTTTCGACTGGCCTGGGAGTTCAGAGTTAAGAGTTCTACACTTAAGTAAACCTTGTAAATGACCTTAGCCTTGGAAATCATTCCTTGCTCATGGATGGAGATTATCTGTCAATAAGATTAGGAGGTGACTTGGTTAGGGTTTATATTGCTGCAAAGAGACACCATGATGATGGCAACTCATGAAGGGAACATTTAATTGGGTCTGGCTTATCGTTTCAGAGACGTAGTCCATTATCATCATGGTGGAATACAGTGGCATACAGGCAGACATGGTGCTGAAAAAGGAGCTGAGAATGAAAAAGAATGACTTGGTTCCACAAGTAACAGGAAGTGAACTGTTTCACTGGGTGTGGATTGAGCCTATATGAGACCCTAAACCTACCTCCCCAGTGACATACTTCCACCAACAAAACCAAATCTACTCCCAACAGGCCACACCTCCTAATAGTGCCATTCCCTTTGGGGGTCATTTTCTTTCAAACCACCACTTCCATTCCTTGGTTCCCAAAGGCTTATAGCCATATCATAATGCAAAAATACATTCAGTCTGACTTCAAGAGTCTTCATGGTCTATCACAGTTTCAGTTATTAAAAATCTAAAGTTCAAATTTTCTTCTGAGATTCATGCAACCTCTTCATTGTAATCCCCTGTAAAATCAAAATTAAAAATAATAAAAAAACAGATTACATACTTCCAATATATAATGTCGCAGGATATACATTGCCATTCAGGAAATGTAGAGAGGAAACATAATGAAGAAATACTGGACCAAAGCAAGACTGGAAACAAGCTGGACAAATTCTAAACTCTGTATCTCAGTGTCTGATATTAAAATTCTTCAGATGTCCAGCATCTTTCAGCTTGGTTGACTTCAAAACGTCTTTTTGTGGACTAGTTCCACTCTATAAACAGCTTTCCTCAACAGGTACAGGAATTACATCCATTCCACCTGCTGCTCCCTTTTGCCTCAATTTTTACATTTTGTAATTTACCCTGCTAGCTTTCTCCTTTTCATTACAAACCTTCATTAGAGTTACCACTAATAACCACAGGACAAACTATACTAGACTGTTTCAAGGTTTTTTCTACCAGTGGAATTAACCCAAAACTCTTCACTTAAGCCTCAGGCAGACTCTTTGGCCATGGTCAAAAAACAGCCACATTTTTTCACCAAAATATCACAAGAATGATCCCTAGGCTACTTATTAATATTCTTCTTCTCTGAAACATCATGAGCCAGTCCCCCACAGTTCAGATCACCCTCAGACCGCTGCATTCCATGTTCTTACTAGTATGGCCCATTAAGCAGCATTTAAACCATTCAACTGCTTTTCTAATCCACAGCCTCAAAATCCATATTTCTTTAAACAAAAACATGATCTGGCCTATCATAGCAACACTGCAGTGTTGGTACCAACTTCTGTCTTTGTTAGGATTTATATTGTTGTGAAGAGATACCATGACCACAGCAATTCTTATAAAAGGATCTATTTAATTGGGTCTGAGGTTTAATCCATTATAGTCATAATGGGACGGAGTAAAATGCAGGCAGATATGGTGCAAAAAAAAAAGGGTTGAAAGTGAAAAAGGAGCTATAACTTGATTCCACAGGCAACAGGAAATGAACAGTCTCACTGGGCATGGCTTGAGCATATATGAGACCCCAAAGTGTGCCTCCACAGTGACACACTTCCTCCAACAAAGCCACAGCTCCTCCAACAGGCCACACCTCCTAATAGTGCCAATGCCTATGGGGTCCATTTTCTTTCATATCACCTCAGGAGGTATGTCTGATATTGTTCACACATGCCTTCCCTTTTACTAAAAAAAAAACAAAAAAAACAAAAAAACAAAAAACTATTTACATGTCCACTTTTGGTTTTGTTCTGTTTCTAAGTCAAAAAACTAATTTAACACACGTCAGAGTATTAATAATCTTCTAGGGGGAAAACATTAAACTGTGTAAACTACAACTGAGTAGCATAAGAGGAAAACAGTAACTAAAGTCAATATTAACACACAGAAATGTGTGTGATAACTTTGATAATATTCTCTGCAAAGATGGAACATGTCAGAACCTGAGGAATTTTATTGAGTTGATTTGTCTGTGCTATTCTTAACAGAGTAAAAGGAGCTAAGGACGGCTACACAATTACTTGCCTAACCTCTGGCAGAGCAATCTTGACTTAATGTGTAATCTGTGTCAATCATAACTGACCTTGTATTCTGTTTCTGTTGTGCTTTCATTTCTAGCCTCCATTTTAAATAGAGGAAAGATACTTAAAGGATTTCTTAAGGATCACTATATTTCCAGTGACCTCTACAGTTACCAGTGTATTTAAAAAAGAAAATTGTATTGGTGAGTTGAATAAAATTAATTTAAGTCAACTTTTTTTTTTTTTTGTTTTTCGAGACAGGGTTTCTCTGTGGCTTTGGAGCCTGTCCTGGAACTAGCTCTGTAGACCAGGCTGGTCTCGAACTCACAGAGATCCGCCTGCCTCTGCCTCCCGAGTGCTGGGATTAAAGGCGTGAGCCACCACCGCCCGGCTTAAGTCAACTTCTTTAAATGAATCTTGCAATTTACTAATTACAAATGTAAAACCTTAGAATCAATGAAATCAAGAGATACCTAGATTGAGAAGAGAGGTATTTAGGGTCCCAGTGCTGGGAGGGAACTGGACTCATGCTCCCATCCCTAATCCAGAAGCCATCTCAAGCTAATATCCACTTGAAGATAAAAATTTAGTTATTTTCCAAGGAAGTCTCACTGGTGAAACAAACTATTCTACAAGGTAGGCTACAAACCCAGCAGTAGATGGCCAATAGAAACCAAACGCCATGGCATCGTGGGTGCTTCCTTATAATGATGTGCCAGGAAATTTAAATCATGTTTTACTTTCTTAATTCTCCTTTTTTTTTCTGTTCCAGATTTTTTTTTTTGCATCTGCAGTGAGTGGCATTAAAATTCTTACAAGAAAATGAACATATGCTACTGGATATTCCATTTGAGTGGAAGGCTAGATCTATGGTAATTCATCATGACTGGAAAGAAATAGGGTAAGCAGTACGTTAACAAACAAAACAATACTATATATTTATAATCCCAAAGAATCCTCAAGAAAAATGTTAGAGTTAATAAAATAAGTCCATCAAAACTGCAAGGCACAAGATCCATGCACACAAAGTGCTGTTATCTCTATAGTATACTAATGAACAATATAAAATGAAAATTAAGAAACAAATTTAATTTGTAGTAGTATGTTAAAATTTAAATATTGGGGATACATCTAACCAAGGAACTAGTAATCTTACACACTGAAAACTGAAATTCCTTGCTGAAAGAAATTAGGGAGAACCTTAAAAGGAGTGATAACATATACTCGTTCTTGAATAAATGTTTAATGCTGCTAACATGCTAATTTTTCTCTAGCAATCTTCAAATTCAATGTAATTTGAGTCAAAATTCCACTTCTTTTTTCAAAAATACAAAAGCTAGTTACAAGGAGAGCTTATCACTTTTCAGAGAAAAAATTCATGACAATGGATTAGGCAATGGTTTGATGAATATGAGACCAAAAGCACAGGCACAAAAGAAGTAAAATAATAAATTTGACCCTATAAAAATTAATAACTTTTTATATCAAAAGACTTCAATGTGAGTGTGAAAATCCATCCAGTACTACAGAAGAAGACATTTGTAAAGGTTGCTTCTGATAAGAAATAGCCAGACTATAAAAACCTTCTATGATTCAATAACTAAAGCTTAAACAAAATAAACAAAATTCCACAAAAAAGTCTAAAAAGTTTAATAGACATTTCTCCAAAGAAAGTATAATAGTTGCTAATAATAGCAGGAGATGTTTGGCGTCATTTGTGACTAAGAATTCAGATCACAACAGCAGTGAGATAGTGGTTCATCCTCATAAGAGTGACTATTATCCAAACAAGCAAATAGAAACTAGAAAAGCATGTGTGGGCAAGGCCATGGAGGAAATGATACCCGATGATCTGCTGTGAGGGTGGAAAATGGCCTAGACACTGTGAAAAACAGATTATGGATTCCCTATGATCTGCTCTGAGGATGGGGAAATGGTCTGGACACTGAAGAACAGATTAGGTACTCTATGATCTGCTGTGAGCATGGGAAATGGTCTAGACACTGTGAAAAACAGATTGTGACTTTTTAAAGCAATTAAACAAATAGCTGTCATTTATCTAGACTTCTAGATATATACTCAAAATAACTGATAATAGGAATATATGTATATATATATACATATATGAATAAACATATGGACACATACATGTATATACACACACTAGTATTTATAGAAGTATTTATCACAATAGCCAATAGGAAACAATCTATGACAATCTATTGACAAATGAGTGGGTAAATAAAAGGTGGCTAACTAAGCTACATTCCTGATCACTGTGACAAAATAGCTCACAGAAGCAACTTCAGAAAGAAAAGGCCTGCTTTGGCTCACAGTTTTGAGGGTACAGTTTATCATAGCAATGAAGGCTTGCAAAGAGTATTGGTTCCTGTCCATCGTGGCAGGAACAGGAAGGAGGTGGTTTATCACACTTCAGAAGCTGTCAAAAAGCAGAAAACTGGAGTTGGAAGTGGTACAGAGCTACAACCCTAAGAAACCTGTCTGTATCAATCAACCACACCTTCTGCCTCAAAAGTGCTCCAGCCCCCTCTCCAATAGTAATGCAAGCTGGAGACCAAGTGTTCATACGCGTGAGTCCATGGGAAACACTGTATATTCAAGTCATAATGGTGGTATTAGTGGATATTAGTCACAAAAAAATGGATGACATTTTTATACAGGTTACTTGATAGAGCCTTGAACATAATTTACTAAGTTACAAGCCTGTTATGAAAGAATGACCATTGCATGATTACATGTAATCAAATTCATAGGGACAGAAAACAGAAGAGAGGTTTTAGGAGTTGGGTAAATTATGAATGGCTG
>NC_022017.1:37557659-37569320 GCF_000317375.1 Microtus ochrogaster | reverse complement strand
GCCTGGTGGTAAATTATGAATGTAGAGCTGTTATTTAATGAAGAAAATGTGCTCGAAGGATAGTGAAAAATTTGGGGGTAGAAACAGTGGTGATATTAACACAGAACTGTGAAGGTACTCAATACCATCGAATTATACACTTAATTTGTTAAAACAAATCATATGTTTTGCCTCTTATTACCATAATACATGGAAAATATAAGAAAGATTGTTATTATTATAATCTTAGCCTTTGATCATCTGTCCACTCTTTGACCGAGGCATGAGTTGTAGGTTAGGGTTAGGTATAAGAGGAGGAAACAAAGTTAATTGGTGACCCCATGTGGATTGCCTAAGTGTGGAGAGAACCACTGAGGCAAAGCCACAAGGTGCTCGTTGCTGAGGTATTTGAGTGCAGGCAAATTCTGTTTCCACCCATAATTAATCTCTTAAGTTCTTGTTTACATTAACCAGTTATTTGGCTGACTACTCCAGATATAATTTCTATCTAGTTCTCTAAAATATCATTATGCTCCAACTAAGTCACTTCATGTAGATTTCTTATAGAAAGTTCAAAATATGCTGTTCACAAAGGAGGAATTATACTTAAAATGTTTAATTGTTGTGTCCTCATTTCATTAAACATCTTTACAATAACAATTGCTGTTTACTATTGGAACATTTAGATTTTTCATACCTATTGCATGATATTTATATCCTTTTAAGCTGAAATCTCAATATAGTTCTACTCACCTTGTGTTGCAGCCATTTTGCAATGGGATTTTCTTTGAATCTCTGCTGGGTAGTCTGCTTGCCCAGTGGTCTGCATAATGAACCTTGACCAATTAAAGGTGGTGGACGTTACATGCCAACCCCTACTTCCATCCCTCAAATGCTCTCCCAACTTACTGATTTGTATTTTCTAGTCTGTCAGTATGGAGAACCTTAGGCCTCGGATGAATGGAGGAGCATATATGAGGTAAACTGTTGACTTATGAACTTTGACTCTAAGACAATGGGTTATGACTTCTTCAGCTTCTGAAGACTAATAGCTTCATAATTCCTAGAGTTAGTCATTGTAGCTTCCTAGTGTTTGAGAAAATAGGAAGGAGATAGGAGGATATCATACTTCATTGCTCATGCTGCCCTTAGACTATGACATAAATCCCCACCTCTTTGTGGTTTTTTTTTTTTTTTGCATTTAATTTCCTGCAAGTACTTGCTAACTTACTCTTGCATGAAAGGCTATTTTTTAAATTTTATTTTTAGGTACTAGCAGAAGAATAAATATGACAGGTACATTGGGTTAGACAGCTTTGCACAGCTCTCTCTACTGCCTTCTGTGAGAGGAGAGAGGCACACATTATAATAAACATTGTTTTCAGTTATGTATCTTCCCATTGGATTCTTGACTCTTTAAACCAAGGGCTGTGCAAATCCTTTCAGTGGATCTTTGCGGAATGAATCAGGAAAAGTATGATTTAACTTTAACTAAAGTGAAGGCTTAGAAATGAACTTGTGGTTTATAACACTTCCCCCTCTAGCACTAGCCATCAAATTCAAGAAAGTGCATCAGTTCTGATGTGCTGTCCTAGTTCTTTAAGCCCCTGTGTTCAGCAGAGGATACCTAGATTAAAAGATAACAGTTGAGATAAAGATGGATTGTAGGATTCTAAAAATAGCCTTTATTGTTTATGAAAAGTTCCGATATAGTAGGTTCTTTTTTTTTAAATTTATTTATTTATTAAGGATTTCTGCCTCCTCCCCGCCACCGCCTTCCATTTCCCTCCCCCTCCCCCGATCAAGTCCCTCTCCCTCATCTGCTTGAAGAGCAATCAGGGTTCCCTGACCCGTGGGAAGTCCAAGGACCGCCCACCTCCATCCAGGTTTAGTAAGTTGAGCATCCAAACTGCCTAGGCTCCCCCAAAGCCAGTATGTGCAGTAGGATCAAAAACCCATTGCCATTGTTCTTGAGTTCTCAGTAGTCCTCATTGTCTGCTATGTATGTCCGGTTTTATCCCATGCTTTTTCAGACCCAGGCTAGCTGGTCTTGGTGAATTCCCGAAAGATCATCCCCATTGTCTCAGTGTGTGGGTGTACCCCTCGCGGTCCTGAGTTCCTTGCTCGTGCTCCCCCTCCTTCTGCTCCTGATTTGGACCTTGAGATTTCTGTCCGGTGCTCCAGTGTGGGTCTCTGTCTCCTATATTGATCCTGGATGATGAGTATTTTTTGGTCAATCTTATGAGAGACAACACAAAGGCCACATTAAAATTGTTGCTTTTCATACACTAGCACACAACATTCAGTACATTCACAAGCCATTAAGTAAAGAAAACTAAGAACGTTACATTTTTTATTGCTTTAAACAATTTTTTTTTAAAACCAATTTGTCAGAAAAGATGTGATGCTAAAAGTTTTGCTTGTTGTTTTTGAGCCAGAGTCTCCTACCATAGTCGAAGATAGCCTGGAACTCACTAGTCACCCAGGCTGACCTTTAACTCATGCAACATACATTTAACAAACAACATCTTGCCTTAGCTTCCCAAGTTAAAAGTGAATGACTTTTGAGTTCAGAAAACAGCAGAAAATGTTTTCATCATTATAAATATATGTGTGTTTGTATAATTTAATAGTTTCTGGTTTTATGTGTTTGTTTTCTTGGTTCTTACCATGACAGATATTCTCCAAACTTCTGACATCTAAGATTTGGTATCTATCAGTACTTTTTGAAACTTCCTGGCCATTAGTACTTCCAATATTTTGATTATTTGTTTGCTTGGTTTTCCTTTTTGTTGTTGGGTTTCTATTATGCTTGTATCATTTCTTTTTAACATATCCCACAGTTCTGTCTCATTAAAGCTCTGCCTTTTATTTGGTCTTTATCTCATGGCTGAGAACTTCCAAATTATTTCTTAAACAGCATATATCTTTCCCGACCATGTCTTCCTCCAAACTGTAGCATTTCTCCCTCTGAGGGAAACACAAAATCTAGACAGTATAGTGGGTTTCAGCAGGAGAAAATGTTTTTCTCCTAAATGGAATAAGGGTCTTTTTTCCTCTAGGGGGCGGGTTTCAGTATGAACACTCTGGGAGTATTTCATTAGGGTGATTTTTCTCTGTGATTGTCTGTGCCAGAGCTGTGAGAGAGTGCCTTCAAGACTATGGTTCAATTTGAGAGGGGGAGTGGATGAGATAATGAGAGACTTGGGAGGAGTTGAGGAAGAAACAGGAAGGAGGTATGTAATGATTTAAATAAGAATGTCCCCCAGAGGCTCATATATATGAATACTTAGTCACCAGGAAGTAGAACTGTTCAAAAGGATTAGAAAGATCAGACCTTACTGGAGTGTTATGGAATATTATTTTAAGGTGTGTTACATTTGTTTATGCTTTGGATAATTTGTTTAATGATGCAAAGTGTTTGGTTTAATCTTAAGAAAAGCCAATGCAAAGAACTCCAATCAACCCAGAATAGACCAAACTAAAATGCCCATGTTTAATAAATGCGGCACTCTCGACGGAGACAGCATGGAGGGGAGAGGAGCCCACACAACCACGCAATCCCTAAAGACCACGTGTTCCTTTTTTTTTTTTTTGGCATGAGCCTAAGTAGCCTGTGGGAGTGGTCCTGACTCTCCCCAAGGAGGAGTCAGCATTTGGAAGGCTGGGAGTTAGAGTCCAACTCAATATTATACAAAGATGTATTTGAGTAAATAAGCTCTCAGGAAGTTGAGTCATCACCTAGCTGACAGGAAGTAGTAGGGAAGAACCAGGTGGAGAATGGTTTTTAAGAAGCATAGGGGAGAAACACGAGGGCTTCTGGAGAGACAAGAAGAGGTGTTGAGCTACTTGCTATTCAGCCTCTCTGAGGAACAGATTTTCACCTTAATCTTTGAATACTGGAGTTCTTTAGAGGAACAGAGATTTAGATAAGTTACCTTTGTAGCTTTGAAAGAGTCACTGCTGAGGGAAGAGAATTCCCTCAGGCTGTGGCTCTTGGGGCATAACCACTGCTGGAGCAGCAAAGTTGCAGTTGCTGATAGGACAGTCATGGATTAAAAGACAGTAACAGTTTAAGAAGAGGACAACACTGGAGGAAGTATGTCACTGAAGCTTTGAGGTTTCAAAAACCAGGCAAGGTCTAGTCTCTCTTTCTCCCTATCCCTCCCTCTCTCCCCTCCTTCTCTCTCTAGGGTTTAGCTCATAGCTACTTTCCCAGCTCTACATACCTCCATGCTTTCTGCCATTATCATAATGGACTAAGATTCTGAAACTGTAAGCGAACCCCAATTAAATGCTTTCTTTTATAGAGTTGCTATGGTCACAGTGTCTCTTCACAGAACAGTGACTAAGACTGGGGATGTGATTTCATTCTATTTTACTTTAAAACTTTTAATTAAAAGAGACTATGGCCCCCAAGAGGTCCTCACTCTCCTGCCTTCACACTCAGAAGTGTGTTGAAATTACTACCCTAGTACCTTACCAGAGTTTCTGTGCTTTCCAGAATGTATACAGCTCTCCAATTTTGGATTGTTCCTTCCCTGTGACCTCAGTACTCTCATAAGACAAAAGAAAGTTGCTTCTAAGAATTTTCAACTTTTCATGGTGTGATCATGAGAATGAAAACTTTTTAGGTTTATTATTATTGTTGTTGTTGTTGTTGTTGTTGCTGCCGCTGCTGTTAATGAATTGTCTGACCTTCTACTTCCACACCGCTTTTAAGTACTTCATGCCAGTCTCGAAGTCTCAGTCAGGCATCAAATCTCTCTAGGATAATTTTTTCACTTCTAAAACCCAGTATATCTAATCTATTCCTCATGTAAAAGAGGTCAAATCATGGTGAGCAGCAAACACTTAGGCTCCAGATGTTTAACTCTGTTCCATGACTTTTGTATTGGAGCCTATCTCTGCCTTACAGCCTATCTTGGTCAACAACAATCAGTGTTTGGTCACTAAGAGCAATATTTCAAGTATGTAAACAGTTTAAATCTTCAAATATACCATTCCTTAAAGACTTCACATGATTGATTGAGCATAACATGCTGAAAACAAAATGTGATGAATTCATTCCTTATTTGCTCAGATAGTTTAGTTCTATATTCAGTGTAAATATACAGGTATATAAGTCCACACTTTTGTTTCAAAGTTTAAGATTCTAAGCAACAAGCTAAGTACTTTATTACTAGCGCATGTACATTACTGGAATAAAGAACAGGCTTCAGAAGTAGAATATATTGTTTGAACTCTCTGTTGGCCACTTACTAATATTGTGTCCATACTTCCCTTCTTAGTCTTAACTAAGAACAGTGCACATCAACTGCTTAGGAAACACCAACTCATGTTTACTGTTATTCATGCAATTCAGAATAAAGGTTACATCTTCTGTGTTGTCTGTACTTCTGCCAGTGTGTAACTTATTACTAAATCATGAGTTCAAGAATTGGTTGCCTTTTCAGGAACCTCCAACATGTACACTGGGATTTATTTATAAGACCTTATTTAGTCTTGAATGCTCACAAATGCAAGCTTAACTTGGACACCCCAAGTCACAGTCTAATTGTAATATACTGCTTTTCACCCTGACTATCTATGTAGGCAATCCAAACTTACACTGGGTCCTATCTGCTTTTAAAATAAAATGAACACATATCTAAACTTTTCGTACTAAACCTTTACCCAGATGATGTCAAGAACCATTTACCCACCACGCATTGGTGCTGCATGCTTTTAATCCCAATACTTGGGAGGCAGAGACAGGTGGATCTCTGTGAGTTCAAGGCCAGTCTGGTCTACAAAATGAGTTTCAGTATAGGCTCCAAAGCTACAGAGAAACCCTGTCTTCTAGAACAAAAAACAAAACAAAACAAAACAAAACAAAACAATAACAAAAAAAAACAGCAACCAAAAGAACCATTTATTAACAGTGCTGATAGAGAGTTCCCTATGTGGTGGATCCTTAAGAGATATTAAATAAATTAAACTTATCAGATCATTATCATTGCAATTAAAACAAGAAATGATATCATTTTTTTAAAACTAGAGTATATAGAGTATATTTGTCTTCTTGTTTCTATGCACACATAGCATTTTGTACAATGCCCTGAGCTATGAAACAGGTATTTGTTAAACACATTGGGGCCTTTATACAGATCATGATTTGAATTAATATTTTATCCTAAAAGAAAGAAGAGAATATCGGAAAGAGAAAATCAAAGATAGGAAAGGAGAGAGTGAGAAAGTTGAGGAGAGGAAGGGAGTGAAGGAGGGAGAGAAGAAAAGAAGAGGAAGAGGAAGAAGAGGAAAGAGGGAGAGAGATCCTGAATGAAATGTGGACTCCTAGTCTTCTCTAGCATAGAAACCTAGCATTTTCAGGTTTTTTTTTTTTTTTTTTCTTTTCGAGACAGTGTTTCTCTGTAGCTTTGGAGCCTGTACTGGAACTAGCTCTTGTAGACCAGGCTGGTCTCGAACTCACAGAGATCCGCCTGCCTCTGCCTCCCGAGTGCTGGGATTAAAGGCGTGCGCCACCATCGCCCGGCCAGGTTATTTTTTTTCTTCAGAAATGAAAGGCGCTACAGCACAGTCAGCTTTCACAATATGCAAATCACAAACAGCTATGCTCAGCTCACACCTGAACAGAAAGACAGTGGTGGGGAGTCACTGAAGTAGTGCACACTCCTCTTGTGTTGCTCCTTATCTCATTATCTGAGGTCAAGAGGACTGGGACCAGCGAGGAAATGAGGTCTTTCACAGTCCTCATTGGATGCTCAGGAGTCAGAGGACCGCTGAGCTGAGCACTTTTGGGTTTGGAAAAGAGAAACACGGCTATGCATCTCACCACCTTCATTGTGCAGGAGGAAATAAAAAAAAACAGCTCAGAGACTAATAATAACAGAAGCAGCATCCAAGGCAGAAGAGCCGGGTTGCACTTCCTAACAGCAGTATAAATAATTGAGTGTCTCTACAGGCAAACCAGTAGGAATAAAGGAAAAAGAATTGCAATGTGCTGATGTCCTTTCAACTCAGCTCTGATCATTTTCTTTAAAAGGAAAAGAAGTTTGGCTTTCAATAAAACCTCAGCACTGGAAAGAACAGGTATTTGTTGGCTGACTTATTCATTTATTCAATCTTTATTGAACACACAAGCTAAACAGTTTTGGATACGACCTGCTAGCAGCTTTGATTACATGCATTCCACTTCTTCAACTGTCAAGTGAAGAATCATCTGCAAGGTGAATCCCAAAAGGCAGTGCAGAGCCAAAAATGAGGTGTGGATTGTCCAAACCTCAGATGATAGAGAGCACAGTGTTCATATTTCCCAAAGGCTTTCCACCATGTTCCATTTTAAGTCTTAAAAATGTGGTTTACGATATAAAGGAAAACTGCAATCATGACATATGGAGAAAAGGGGAAATCATTTTATTAAGTGAAATAAACCCATATGAAGAATTAAAGACAAATAGCATGGTACTTTCTCTCGTGTACAGATTATAGATGTGTGTGTGTGTGTGTGTGTGTGTGTGTGTGTGAGAGAGAGAGAGAGAGAGAGAGAGAGAGAGAGAGAGAGAGAGAGAGAGAGAGCGCTATTAAGGTAGAAACTAGGCTATGAGAGGAGAAGAAGGTCCCTTGAAGAGAGAAGAGGAAAGAGAGAGTAGTGGTATACACATGACAGTGACATACAAACAAAAGAGAGATGCTCTTGGTGGGAAAAAAGGGGACCAGTAAGAGAGCAGCAAAGAGGATGGCAAATCAGGTGAAGATAAATTAAGTGGTGTAGCCTGTGGGTGATGATTAATTCATGAGGGTCCCACCCCCACTGTGTGGTTAACTGGCTACACAGGTCTTAAGTATGTTAAGTATGTTTTGTTGTCCTTCATTCTTTACTGACCTGTGAGGAGTTTGGTATTTGTTCCCTCCAGAAGCTGTGGCAACAAGAGTCTCCACACACTGAGTGACAGAGCTTTGACCTTGAGCTTCCCATCTTCTCAGGACAGGAGAAAATGCTCCTACTGTTTATAAATTCTCTGGTCTCGGGAATTTGGCTGTAAAGGCACACACACATTAAGACAATGAGACCTTTTATTGACTCTTATGGTGTGTGTCAGAAGCTACATATCTCTTATGCTTTCTTCATGGTGCCCAGGTTGAATCAGTGGTCCACCTTTGGAGAATAACATTGCCCTATATGGAAAAGCGAAGTGAATTCATTGGGTCACTTCCATTGGCCTCTTTCTTCTTGAGAATCCGTGCTTTTACTTTTTGCTGGTTTACTGAAATAAAAATATACATTTATTAAAGCAAACCTTTCATTTCAAATGTGGGGGAGGGAAAAAGAAAGCTTGCTGTAGCCCCTTTACTTTTGCTGTAGAAAATTATTTTTACCTTCAGAAGTTGGAACTCATTTTTCTTTTTTTTTTGTTTGCTTGCTAGCCTTGTGTTTTTTTAAAAAAAATATTTGTCGAGATTACAATATAGCTATACCATTTTCCCCTTCCCTTGGCCTTTTAAGGTTTCAGCTTGGAGTTAATAAATACCTTGTATGCTCACATTTTATTGGCTTAAGCAGGTTGCAAGGCAATCCCCATGCCACGAAGACATAGTGAAGACAGTTCAGGCTCAGAGCAACGAGAACAGACATAGAATCCTTTTACCTAGATGTGTAGTGAGGTAGAGTGATTGAAGACAAACAGAACCCACTATAAGCACACCTACACATTCCTTTAAGAAGGAAATTAAGCTCAGTCAAAATATTCATATGACAATACCAGAGAAGATGAGAATAAAGCCTTCCATAAAAGCATTTGAACTGCCAGCCTTAGTTTCATTAGCATATATCTTGGTTCTAGCACTTGCTATTTTTTTATGCTGGGTGTGATATTTAAATACTCTGGCTTTCAGCTTTCTTATCTCTAGAGCAATGGTGAAAATACTAGTCTTGCAGGCTGGATACTTGCTTAGAATTGCAGGTTCAGCTATTTGTATTCATTTGAAATACCCAGGGCTACTTTTTTCGCCTAGCACGTTTGTTTATGGTAGAGGGTGGTTATCTGACTGGCTGTTCTGGTCTCATCCCTGATCCCATTTTCTTCTTATAGTGATTAGTTAAAGTTCACTGTTTCTTCCTTCCAAACACTGACTAAGCCTGACCTGTCTAGATCCCAAGATCTGACAAATGCAGCGGCATCCAGGGTTGTGTGGCCAAAGAACAAATCTAGTTTTTCTCTGTTGAGGAAGGCTAACTACTGTCATCCTTCTGTAACCTTGAGAGACCAAAACACTTCAAATCTTTGTTTATAAGCAAAATACAACACTACACTAAATATTGTGCCATGTCCCTGTTAAAACTTTCCAGTGGTGTCCCTCTGCCACTTAGACAGAACCCAAGTTATTCAGTGTAGCCTTTCAGTATCTAGCCCCATTTTACACGTCTGTATATTTTCCCTAAATATTCAGAATGACTCCTTTCATCCAAATCTCTGTATATGACTTATCTTAGTGAGAATCTGTTTATTTCCTACTGATGTTAAACTTTTTGAAGGCAGAAATCGTGTTCATTTTGTTTTCTGTTGTATCTTTAACTACCAAATGCCTAATGCATGAAATTTTCAATTATTTACTCTAAGTTCCAAAATTCAAAAGAGTCCAAGTTTAGATTGATGAACAAGTTTTTCTCTTACTCAATGCCTTTGTCTTTGATTGAGAGTTCAATCTCCCCTGAAAGAGGTTATTTTTTGAGCTGTGTTATTTTTAAGGTAAGTTCAGCAGACATTTATTTGGAAGTTAACGATTTATTAAAGGCACCAAGGGCAAAATATAAGCATTGGTATGTTCATAAATAATGATTTTTTAATTTTCTATTCACATGTACATTCATTACATGGATAATCATAGTAGTTTCTTAAGTGCCACAGATACGTATTTTTCTTTTGAAAGCTAATGAGCTAGAGAAAAATTGATGTTGCCTGGGAAAAATAATGCTATGAAATATGAGGAAGTTTGCAAGAGAATTTTTTTTCTAGATGAGGTGCCATTATTGACCCTGATTTATTTTAAGGACCTGCAGCTTAAAGAAATTGAGATGAATGGTAATGATATCATGAGATACTCCTTGAATCTTTTGCAAATGGAATTGGCAATGCCGTGCAATATGCCTACAATAGATGAAGCTGGGATGACCTCAGAGTTCATGGCTTGTGTACCTGCCCAGATAAACCTTTTGAAACTGGCTGTGTGACCTTGCGTGTGTGCCTTTTCTCCACTGTGTCCTGTTTGCCATAGTCGTACAATTAGAAAAATTGAATGGTTCTTACTCTTAATATTCTTCCCACATGCTTTACTGTTTGCCTATAAACTAGAAAGAAATACCACTTTGCTTGCAGTGCCTAATGCCATTCAAGTTGCCTGTTTTGCTGGCCTTGTGTCTAGACATTTGCCATACCATGGTCAACATGACATTGTTACTGACTGGATGCTGACCCCTTCCAGCTTTCAGGATGGCACTGTGACATGTCACTCACAATAAAGAAAAAGCCAAGTGTGTTTCCACAATCAGCCCCGTTCTAAAGCAATTAAATAAAAGCTAAATGGCAGGGCTTATATTACTTCTGTCAGAGCTGTTGGTGGTAGGTGAACATAGCATGTTCAGTTGCCATACAAGATGAGCAGTCTGGGGGATGACGCTAACTGGTGAAGGATTTAGTCTACTGGAACTGGATGGAAGTGGCAGCGGGAAGGCATGCTGAGCTGAGCAGGACAGTGATCTCAGCGACAGTTATCCATACCTGTGGTGAAGTGAAGTTGAGCCTACAAACAATGTGGAGGTGTGATGTCAGCATCTACAAAAGACCTCTGTGTTGGGAGCAGTGAGACCCCAGATCCTGAATTTCTTGTAATCCCCTGAACTGAGTGCCTACAGCTGCTCTGAGCACGAGACCTTCAGGAGTTCCTGATGGTAGGAGAGTGGTTTCTGGTGGGTTTGGTTGGGGCGTGGCTATCTCTATACAATCTGCCCCTGAACTCAATAAAGAGGGCATTCTTGGAGAATTCAAGGGTGACCCGTGTCGCTGTCTCTCTGTCTGTGTGTGTGTGTCTGTGTATTTTAACCTCCAGCCCCCTTGCCCAAAGCTGGCGAACGGGGCGCCAGCGCACAGAGCGCAGACACGGGAGCCCGGTGCGCAGGACTCTGGATAAGCGTGTCCATCACTGTATGTTCCCCTATTCCCTACAGGTGAGTAAAGAGCCGCCCTTCTTGAATTATTCTCTCAGCATAAGACCCTAAGCAATAGAGGAGAGGGTGTCTGAACTGGCCTCACCCTGTAGTCAGACTGATGATTATTTTAAATATCACCATAGAACCTTCGGCCAACGACAGATGGGAATAGAGGCAATGACCCACATCAGAGTACTGAACTGAGTTCCCAGAATCAAGCTGAAGAGTGGACATGAGAGTATGAGCAAGGAATCAAAGGTCACGAGGGGGTCATCCACCGAGACAGTTTGCTTGAGCTCACTAACTCCAACTGGACTGGGAGTCAACTCTGAAGGGGGTTGACAGTTGGGGCAAACTGAGGGGCCACTGTTAGTGACACTGGGATTTGTCTCTATGGCATGTACTGGCTTCTTGGGATTCTATTCTCTTCAGATGTAAACCTTGCTCAACCTAGACGTAGTAAGGAGGGCCTTGGA
>NC_022017.1:37552327-37557468 GCF_000317375.1 Microtus ochrogaster | reverse complement strand
AATAATAATAATAATAATAATAATAAAAAGAAAGCAGACTGAGAGAAAAATCCAGAAAAAACTGGGTAAGTGGTTCCATTAAAGACTCCATCACAGGCCTCTTTAATTACATCTTATCATCTTTGTGATAAGTCTTCTGACTAAAGAAACTTGAAGGAAGAAGGGATTATTTTGGCTTATATTTTATGGGCATAAAGTTCCTCATGATAGAAAAAGTGAGTCAACAGGTTCTATTTTGTTTGCTGTTCAGGAAGAGCTGAATGATGATACATGGTACTTAGGTTACTTTTTCCCTCTTATTTAATCAAGGACCCTGGCCGGTGGAATGGTGCCAACCACACTAAGCATGAGTCCTCCCATCTCACTTAGCTCAACCTGGAAATTCTATTGATAAACACACCTTGAGGTGTTCTCCCTCCATGAGTGTTCTGAAGCCCATCAAAATGAAAAATCAAGAATTACTCTCATTTCTAATTCATGTACCTCAAGGAGAACTAGAACTTGGTGGAGAAGACTTGAGCTGTAAACCCAGATCACCTATGTTCACAGTCTACTGCCTAGAGGACAAGCTTGTGTGGATAGATAAATAATTTCATCTCCTCCTCATGCCATTTTCTTGAACCATAAAATGGAGAAACAGTGCTCACTCAGCTACCTTTTGTCTGTAATCTTCAGACTAGGAAAATGTCAAATTTCATGATTTTTTTTTGGACTTTGAAAGTGAACATGACGTGAATACAATAGTTTATGACTCACAGAAAATAGAGTTATCTGGAATAGAAAAATACTTGTCATGAAAAATATCAACATTTTGACAGACAAAGCAGTATTTACCAAGTATGAGCTAAAAAGTAGCAATTAATAGCTCCATATCACTACAGGCCAGGCTATGCTGCCAATATATATATATTGTTTATATGTTGATATGTTTAGATATAAACATATATCCATGTTGTTTATATGTTTCCAATTCATACTGAAATTTATCTTATCTTTTTAAACATTTATTTTATTTATTTGTGTGCATGTGTATGTCTCTATAAGTATATGTATACATGTGTGTAGCGGTGCATGTACTTGTGCTTGCACCGAGGCCAGAAAGAGCTTTAAACTTCTCAGAGATATTTGGATACCTGTCTTGCTACATGGATTTCAGAATCTGAAGCTGGTTCTCATGATTTTGCGGCAAGAATTGAGTCCTTTTCCTTCAACGTTTTGTTCTGGTGGCAATTAGGAGGAAAGTGGTATTTTAAGAACAATATAAGCTTTAAAATCCAAGAGAGAATTTGTTAAAATTTCTGATTGAGCACTGCTCTGGGTTCAGTGTTTATATCCCACCCTCAATGCGCTGAATCTTCTCTCTAGACCCTGATACTGAAATTTATAGGAAGTATTGTAAGGCTCATTTCCATTATATGATAAATCTATATCACTTGAAACAAACTCAATCAAACACCTAGGACTTAATTGAAACACTTGTTATTACTGTTGTTTTTATGATGATAGCACTGAGTTTGTCAGTCTCAGGTCACAAATCTTTTCTGTGGCTGCCTTAGCTCATTTGGGCTTCTGTAACAGACAATGTAGAATAAGGAATTCTAAAGTAATCTAAAATGACTTTTTCACAGTTAGTAAATTGAGAAGTTTAGAGTTAAAGTGCCAGCAGGAACAGTGTTCGGTTAAGGCTGTTCTGTGGCCTCCTGTAGCTGAAAGGCATAAAAAATGGTGCCTACCATGTCCCCATGTCAGAGACAAGATGCAAGAGTTGAAAATACTTCCACCACTCTGTTATAAGGACATTAATCTCATTACAAAGGTGGAGGCCTCATTATTGAATTTTTCCCCCAAAGGCTCCACCAAGTTCCTGCCACTGTAAAAGGTATCAAGTCGTTTTGTTGGTGGTATATAAACAATGAAATCATAGCAGTGCTCAACTAAAATCTATATCCAATTCTCTTGGATTTTAAAGCTTATAATATTCTCAAAATAACATTCTTCTTCTAATTACTATCAGGACAAAACTGCTGAACTAAATGACTCTCTGATTTCAAAACCACTACAAGCTCACAGCATTAAAAGACTATGGGACTTGGGATGAAAAACAGACACATAAATTGTGGCATGATCTAGAGATTCCATAAATAAACCTCACCAATATGGTTAAAGGAGTTTTTACAGGAGTACCAAAGATATTCAGTGGGAAAAAAATATGTTCTTTCCAACAAGTGGAACATTTATATCTCTGGTAAAAAAAACAAACAAACAAACAAGCAATGAAGTTGGACTATTATCTAATACAAAATTTATTTAAAAGAGACCAGATACCTACTTAGGTCTTACTAAGTAAGACTTAAGATAACACTTTATTCATGAAAGCAAAATCATAGGTAAAACTTCATCACAATGGACTTGTCAGTGTTTCCCTGGACTGAAAGTTAAAGTGAGAGAAACAACACTGGAAAGATGGTAAAGTGGAATCATTAAAAATTTAAAATTTTAGTGTATCAAAAGACAGAAGTCTAAAAGACAACTCACAGAAGATAGAAAATGCTTGTGAATTATGTTTTCTGAACTTGATATATAAAATGTAGAGAGAGGTCCTAAAATATAATACAATACAATAATAAAACCTAAGAACCATGAATCCCAATGGATACAAAATTTAATATATATTCCCTAACGGTTATAGAAAATGTTCATTGGGGACTAGAAAGTTGACTCCGCATATAAAATTCTGGCTGTGCAAACACAAGGTGAGAGCTCAAATCGCAGAACCCTCTTACTGCACATTTGTAGCTTCATGGAGTCAATAAGATATTGGAGTACAGACAGGAGAACCCTCAGAAGGTTACAGACGAGTCAAATTGGTCTGTTATCCTTTTGTCTTCATCCCATTTGTTGTGAATAATGTTTTTACTATGAAGATGTTCATGCTTTTCATGACAAGTGCTGGTGCACCAAGCAGTGAACATCAAGTTGAAAGTCAAAGATTGGTATGAAAGGCTGCCCTCTGTCCTTCATATGGCAAATATATCTGTACTCAAAAATAGGAATTCTCATCTAAATACACATGGCATACACAATAACACCACTGACACACACACACACACACACACACACACACACACACACATTAAAAATGTCTAATGTCCTTAATCATTATAAGAAACCACATTATTCCTTTTGGGATGGTTATGTTAACCAAGCACACAAACAAATAAAACCAGAAAATAGGTGTTAGAGAAGATGTGATGACATTGCTCCATTATTCACTCTAGATGAGAGTGCAGAACAGTCTGTCCTCTGTAAAAATCAGTCTGATGAAAAAAAATACAGTAAGGCTGATCATTTATCCAGAGAAAACCATACCTATAGGGCTAGTCACCCCAAATGTCATTGGTTAAGCAGATTGAACTCCCATAACATTTCCTTTTTTTCTGGTTAAGAAAGTCCAAATCCTAACATAAAGCTATATAAATAAGAACAATTAAGTATTGTTCAGAAGAAATAAAAGATAATAATATACACAAAAATGAAACTACAACCAATAAGAAAAACATCAAGCAAGAAACACATTCTAAATGTCCAGACCACAGGTAATTGGCAAATTACAAAGATTACTCCAATAGCTATTCTATCCTGAAGAGTCTAAATCTTTTACCTAATTTGCCCTTAGCTAAAATTTGAGAGAATTGTAACTATAACTATCCAGTCTTCAGCTTCATCAAAGAACTGAGAAGGAATGTATTATTGCCTAAGTAGATAGGAAGTACAAGCAGGCAATTTCCAAAGGTGCAAGAAGTGACAGAAACACCTGGCTGCCTGGCAGTCACAGATATTTTTTCTGCAACATTGGGGCTCCAATTTTGGCTATAGGCCTAGAATATCTGACAGACCATTTTCAAAGAGAGGAAAATTTGAGAGCCTGTTATACCCTATCTTGGCAAGGTTCAGCAGTAACTTTTCCTTGTGTCCTGCTTGTCCAGATTGGACAGCATGAATATGGTCAGCACAAAAGACAAGGTCAGTTCTTTGCCCAATAGACTAGTTTTGTCAAGAAGAAAACAAGCTCCATATGGAG
Source organism: Microtus ochrogaster (assembly GCF_000317375.1). Lineage (NCBI taxonomy): Eukaryota > Metazoa > Chordata > Mammalia > Rodentia > Cricetidae > Microtus > Microtus ochrogaster. The sequence continues at coordinate 37,553,387 of NC_022017.1, read as the reverse complement.
TGTATTTGGTGCCATAATTCTCTCAGGAATAGATCAGGGCTGCTAGGAACAGTAATGTCTCCCATTAACATGATTCTAAGTTATTAAAACATTTAAATGACAGATTCTGTAGGTCTTTGAGGTGTTTAAAGATTACCTATCTATATGGAGTACATCTTTGTGTATCTAGAAAACCTAACCAACATAAGTATGACAAATAAGGGTGACTATTAACCTGTAATTCTTAATGACCTATATAACTTAAAGCTTCACATTATAAAAATTATAAAAATAAATGATCTGTAAACAGATGTACAGTATAAGGACAATAACATCAAAATTGTGACAATATAAAAAAGCATCTTAATCAGAGGTAGAAATAGTACAATATGACAAAAATCACACTAATTTACATCAATTTACAAAATATCCTAAACAGAAATAGAGACATACATACTGTATGACAAAAAGAATCAGACATTTGTATCAATATACAAAAATATTTTAAACAGAAGTAGAAACAGGAATTAAAATGATATAAAAAGACAGGAAAAGATGGAAAATACACAGGGAGTCTAAATTCTGTATAGTATTGTGTTGATTCTGAATTTTTTTGTTTGTTGAAAAGCAAAGGACAGCTGCTGAGAGACATGGAATTGATACCAACCTAAATATTTTAAAAATGCTTTAACTTTAAAACAAAAGTCAAAAAATTCTATTTGTAAAATGAAACTTACAAGATTTATTGATTTGGAGAAGTTGTTCTGCTTTTTTTCCCCACAGGAAACAAGAGGCTGAGGATTCCTTCCAGATTAATGTTCTTTGATTGAACAAGATACCCTGAAGGTCTCTAATGGAAACAATGGCCTGTTTCACTGAGAAATCTGCCAGGCACTCTAGGACTATAGGCTGAAGATTGATGTTCCAATGTTACAGAAGAACTTTGGATGACTTTCCAGGTAGGCAGATACCTCTGTCATTTCTAGAGTTTTGGAAGTTGCTTACAATGCACTTCCTGTTTACTTAGGAAATATTTTATCTTTCTGGGGTCTTTCATGAAGTTAAATACTAGAGAGTTATA
>NC_022017.1:37550220-37551863 GCF_000317375.1 Microtus ochrogaster | reverse complement strand
TCATTTACTGCTTCCCCTTCACTTTCCCCCACTCAACTGCCATCTACTTCTCAGAAAGTGTAAGGCCTTTCATTGGGAGTCAACAAAGTTGCCATATCAAGTTGAGGCAGGACAAAGCCCTACCCACTTTGTATCATGGGTAACCAAGGTATCCCTCCATAGGAATCAGGCTCCAAAAGATAGTTTATGCATTGGGGATAAATTCTGGTCCCACTGCCAGTGCCAGCACAGACTGCTCTAGCAACAGAACTCTTACCACATCCAGAGTCAGTAAACTCCCACTACTTTGGGTCAACACAAATCTGTGTATAAAAGCATATATATTTAGAAGGCAGTTTGATACCACTACCTTTTAGAAAAAAAAAAATCAATAGATCAGTAGGTTCTCTCCTAGGGCCCATGACATTTCTAATTATGAGACAAACATGTTACAGCATCAGGCATGTACTGGCTGTGGAGCAGCCCTCAAATCCTGTCAAGACAGCAGTTGGTTACCTGCATCAACAATACCACTGCTATGTACTGCATTGCATTGTATTGTTAATTTAAATGCCAAGTCCAAAGTGTCCTTTCTCATTTAAAAGCTTTCATAGCACCTTCCATCTACCAACGCTATGAAAGAACCAGCTTGGAGTATGTTCTAGAAAGTTTAAGATTGATTTCTGCGTTTCCTGCAACCCAAATGTGTGGCGTCTTCACATAGAAGTGCCAGAAATATTTTAAGTATACTGTATTGTACATCATAAAATTGTAAGAGAGGTGTTCTATTATTACTGTTTTATAGATAAAGTATCTAAAATATATTGAACAAATAAGTTTTTTTGAAAGCACACTAAACAGCTATGAATTTAGCTCTTTCTATAATCTATATTATTAAAAGTATGGCTCACAGGCAAGCACCAATATCGTTATCTAGGAACTAATTAGATGCTGAGATACTCACACATCCCCATAGTAGGAACCAATTTTAACAAAATGTTTTATATTTTAGGGAAGCATTACTCAATATCTGATTCCTATTGCATCTTTGTTTTAGTGCCCTAAAGAGAATTTTAATAAGGTGATCTCTCTATGGTCATCATAACTCCTTGGGAATGGCAGCACTTTGAAGGGGCCAGCTTTGCTTAATTTCCATACCCACGCCACACTGCAATTTCTATATGAGCATTCCATAGTGATTTTTCCTTCCTCTCTCTCCCATTTTCTAGACGAAAATAAAGAATGGGGCATAAGGAACAGCTTTGGGTACATTAAAATGACATAACTTTTTTGATTGATAAATGGCCATTTAGTGATACATACATGTTGAAATTGTGGAATGAGTCCCAGATGAGGTAAATCAGGAAAGATTTTAAAAAGGGGGATCTTAATAACTTGTTAGCTGTGGCCTCCCATGGGCTGGGGTAACCTGTCTCCTTAAACCATCAATCACCACAGGAGACATGGCTCTCAACATCAGTGAAATAAAAGAGCTTGTTTACACTCATTTAGCTAAGATGTGTTTGAAGTGGAATTCAAACTTGTAGAAAAAAAACCAAGAGGTCAGGTCTTTAAACACTTGGAAATTTCTCTCTACTCTGCATTTTACTGGCAGTACAATGTCATTTTTCATTCTACTTGATTATCTTTTTTTTAATTTTTTT
>NC_022017.1:37536362-37549100 GCF_000317375.1 Microtus ochrogaster | reverse complement strand
CCAGGAAGGAGGTGTAGTTGCTCAATACTTAGATCAGCCCATGCATAAAATCTATTCACACAATGTATTCAGCTCATACTTTTTATATGTCCTTTAAACCTAAGTTGAAGTGAAAACATCACATGTGCTATAAGCCAGATGAAATCATGAGGGTTTTGATGGGATAGCCTCTGGTCATATCTTTTCTCTTTGAGTCTCAGTTTGGTCTGCAAAATAGCTTGTTTATGCCACTTAGGTTGACTTCCCTTCTCACACCATGTAGTGCTGAGTATTCTAACAGTTTATTCCCGTGACAGAAATGAGAAATTCTCTCTTGCCACCCAGTTGAACTTCTTTGCCATTTTCTTGGTTCAGTCTGTGGCAGAGCATTTAAAAGTTACTAAGATCCAGTAGGGAGAGCCATTGCTAAGAGGAACTTTCCAAACAGCTGCCCAAACAGCTGGAGAAGTTCATAAGAGCCCTGAGTTGGCTATACATCCACTTCCCTTCACAGTAAGGAAGATTGTTCTATGAAAAATTCATTGATGCCTTGGGTCTCAAGTGTTCTATTTCCTTGCCCCAGAGGATTCATAACTCCAGCCGAAAAGACAGTGGATTTAATCTGCATAGAAGAACGCGTCTCTGAACACTCCATCCCTCTAGACAGAAGGTAAGTGCACATTTGTTTTTTGTGATGTTGCACATAGCATTATCTGTCTTTTCGTTCTTTTGCAGCAATAAGAAAGTAGAAAGGTTATTAACAGATGGTACAAATGAGCAGTTGTTTGAATTATATGGCAACATCCTCAGAGTAGGATTTAACGTCCTGTACTTTCGTGCACAGCAATAATTTGGTGTGTTATAGCCCTAATGTGTTAGAAGCAAGTAGAGTTTCTCTCCTTTATGATGTAGGCTTGATGGAAACATTTGGTATATTTGCCTAATGAAGTCATGCTTCATGCATTTCAGAAAATACATCCCATTTGATTCAATTCCTCCAGCATTACTGAGCTCTGTGTTGGATGCTGAAAATATAAATCCAAAAAGACATGTGGGTTTTTTTTTTTTTTTTTTTTTTTTTTTTTTTTGCCTTCATTGGCCTCAAAAACTGATAATCTAGAGGAGTAAGCAAATGCAGCATCAGAGCATATCCAACTGAATGGGCCAGTCAACACTCATGTTTGGGACAAAGGGAGGAATGCTGGGCTGTGCAGAAAGAAGAAAGAAAAGAAATAGTACTTGCGATAGGTTTTAGGAAACCTATCTAGGAAAATGAAGTGGAACTCGTAAATATAAAAGGAGTTGTTATTGTACTCCAGAATGAAAGTATAGCTTGTGTAAAGACAAAGGGCATGGTGACATTCAGTGTATGACTGAGGAGTAGTACATTATGACTGATGGATAGTGTCCAGAAAGAGTCTGTGATGGGAAAAGAGGTTGGGAGTACTCAAGTTGGTCAGGAAGAAAAAGTGGAAGGCAGCAAGATAGCCCAGATAAAAAGATTGAATGACAGCATTCCCAGCAGGAAGGAGAATTAAAGTCAGTGCGGCATTGGGGAAGTTGGAGTGTAGGCAGAATTGAATGGGCAGATCAGAGATGTTGTGTGGATGCATCTTGAGTGACTGTGAACGGCCTCGTGTGTTGAATACGCAGCCGGTTTCCCCTGGGCACACATTTCCATCTGCGTTTGTCTGGCTTCATGGAAACAGAGTGAGACCTTCTTCCCTGCAGACTGGAATATTGTTTGAGGAACTGTGAGTCAGCTTTCAGAGAAAGTGTGCACACTGAGGTGATGTTTCCCTACCTTATTAATGGAGGAAAAAAAACTTCATTTTTACTCATCTGACTTGTGTACACACTTCACTTTAATCACAACTTGAGAAAGAAGAGAACTTTAGTCATAAGCGCCCTCAGACAGCAAATCTTGAGTTCAGCTTCCTCTTTTCACCCATAGTCAGCTGGTCTTCTTTCCTTTGATCGATTTGAAGGCTTAATATCTTATTTGGGTCATGGAAGGGCTCTGTCTCACCTTTGTTTCCTTCTTCTCAGGGTTTCTTGGCTAACAGTCTTCTTGCCTCCGATTTTCAGATCTTTGGTCCTTGGATTTAGCGAAGGCCAGTCAAAGCCTCTGCATTTGTGTACGCAACTCCCCCCACTGAGCCACATGGCTAGGATATTCTATCAGTCACTCTCATCAGGTCGCTACACAGGGTGGGTTCTTCTGAGCCTCTTTTCAATATTCCAAATAGCAGCATTAGAGTGAAAAAAATTCTATCATCATTTAAAAGCTCTAACATGAGTTTCCAAATTCCTGAATGACATCTTAGTGTTTCCTGGGGTATCTGGTTAATCATGCCTTTAAACTGATGATAAATTTAATAAATTTGAAAATTTTTAAGTACATAAAACAATTAAAAATTCATTCTTATCATTTCTTGTTATTCAAGTTGATTCTTTATTCAGTGTTGAGCAGTAAAGGGATTACATGGGTATTTGGTTTTTGGTATGTGTCATCCAAATTTCAAGTTTTCCATTTGGTTCACACATAAGTTCTTAAAAGTCAAGGAGTCAAAAGCTTGAAACACTGGGTAAGCTGTCTGATACAACAATTAGTAAGTCATAAAATAGCATCTGCAGACGGATTCAAAACTCCATGTCCTTTTAAGAAAGGGAAGAACTACCCAGGGACATTTCTTTCTGGTCTAAAATGGTAAAAGTGCAGTAATGGGTTTGAATTCCTAAGAGGTCTCCATGGTCACCTTTATGCTTTCGAAAACAGAATGGAGACAAATGCATTCATCAACAGCTTTTCACAGAAGGAATTCACATAACAAAGAAATGGGGGGGGGAACCAAGTAACATTGTTAGAAACGTAGATGAAAATACCTGCCCATATTGAAGAAAATGGCAACTTTTAGAGAATTCAAAAAAAATATTTCTTCTGAATTTAGAACCAGGAATAATTTCTTCTCTGTCATGAATCAGTTTATGGGGTTTGACTATCACCAAAGAAATGTGCACAATATTTTATCTGTCTGCCTGGAGCAAGGTAATTTAATCACTACATTTAAGTCAATAATGATAATGAAACTTTGTAACATGGTTCTCTTTCAATAAAAACTATTCCTTTGAACATAGGTGCCCTCCTTTCTATGCAAAGTATTTTAATTAGTGCAAGTTCGTTTGACCCTAACAACTAGGCAAATAGAGATTAGTACCATGCTTGAAGAAAAATTTGAGGCTCCTAGAGATAGAACATTGGAGCTTATGGACAGAATTTTGATTTCTCCTCTATTTTATGCTGTTCCTCAAAAATTAGTTTTCCAAACTGGTGGCATCTTTACACAGGATGTCTACTTTGATTATTGTTTTTAATCTTAATTAAAATATAAATACATCATTGTCTGTTTTCCTTCCCTAGCTTCACCCTTTCCCATATTCCTTCCTACCAGTACTAGGCACCCTTCTCATTTTCTCTGAAATTCATCACCTCCTTTTCTTTTATTATTATTACTACTACAATATAAATATAGAAATGCATAAATACATAAATACAACATGCTGAGTCCATTAATATTGCATATATGCATATGTGCATATATGTGTATATATGCAATGCTGGAATCACTTGAAGTTAGATATCCGATTAGGTGGTTCATCCCTAAGGAAGACTCAGTCTCTTTCTCTCAGCATCCCTTAGTTGCCTGTAGTACTTTATTTAAGGATGGAGCCATATATAACTTCTCCTTTCCATTTTAGCTTATGTAATGCTGCTGTCATTGTTGTATACACAGTCATACTGTTGAGGAATCATGAGCATAACTTCCATGTCATTTCTAGGAGATAATCTCATGGCAGTTCTTTTGGCCCTCTGGTACTTAACAACGTTTGTGCCCCTTCTTGTAGAATGTTCCCTGACGCTTAGATGTAGGAGATGTTTTATAGATGTATGTGTTGCAGTTGGGTATCCAATGATCACTTCGGGTAATCGTTGCATTTTAATCAATTGTGTTTTTCTGTAATGGTTAAGGTTTTTTGATGAGGAGTGAGAGTCATACTTATCTGTGGGTATAGGGATAAAATTTGAAAGGCAGTAAGTAATTACACTGACTTAGTAAAGTGAAGGAAGTGATTCTTTTCTAAGATCCACGACATCACTATCCCTAGGTAATTGACTGGTAACCACTCCCAGGCATAATTTCCCTCCTGTTTGTAAGCCTTAAGTCTAATTAGAATGATGTTGTTTATCACTGTGATGTGAATGCTACTATTACATTTTGTATGATTATTTTAGAATTCTAAAATGGATTGGTTTTTCTGAACTTTCCCTGATTAACAGTACTCTCTCCCATACCTAGGTTTGGAAGAAATTGGTAAGGAAGTTGACTGGTCAGTGGGTTGCTTAACTTGTCTTTTAATTACTGATATAACATGTGGAATATACACATTGGAACAAGAACCCAATGAGTCTTGTGTTAGATCATTTTTCTTTTCTATAACAAAGCACCAGAGGTTGCATATTAAGACTTGAGATTTATTAGAATGCTGGATTCTGGGTGAATTCAATGAAGTTCATTATAAACTGGCTAGTGTTTTTCTCATTTGGGGCTGCACCCACTTCTCAGGACCCCCTGGTAGCAGTAGACAGGGGCCTACTTCTTGTCCTTCCGTTGTGCAGGGTTTAATACTCAGCTCTTGTGGTGCCTGATTACAAGACCTGTAGCAAAGCCTTTTTTTTTTTTTTAATCATGTTTCAAGTCTGAAGTGGATCCCTCATTCATGTTTTACCTTATTATTGTATCTTCTCCATTACACTTGTCATTACAGGCCACATCACATAACCATGCCATCTGCTCTGTCTTTTACAGAATAGTTTCACAAGGGAAGATACTTCATTGCATGCACTGTCCTAGCCTTAGGTCTCACTTCTATCAATCATTCAAAGTGTATTTAGTGAGTAAATGAGAGTGTAAGCCATCCATCATCAATCCGCATAAAAGATTGTTGTTCTTGGCGACACTTGCTTAGCATTAACACGAACTAGAATCAGTCAATGAAGACACACAGGGGACACTTTCCCTAACTCTTCTTACTAAGGGACGTGCTGGGTAGTTTCAATGTCATATGTTGTGTACTCACATTACAGCTGAGAAAGTCTCTGTGACTTTCAGTGCATAGTAAGCATGCACCATCTCCATAATAACTTAAGTGCGCAAAACAGATTTTTGAAAACAGAGAGCTAATGAATGCTGGGATAATGAAAAATAGTCTTCCTCATGAAAGAGCACAATTGTTTATCCAATACCAAATGGTCAGCACTGAAATATATATACAAGTAACATTATATATTCTCATCAGGCTATATTTATGCATTTAGGAATATATATATATGTGTGTGTGTGTATGTATGTATGTATGTATATGCATATGCACATGTAACAACAATTAATGAAAAAAGAGGCCTTGAATATGAATGAGTGGAAGTAGGGGTATATGAGAAATTTTGGAGGGAGGAAAGGTAAGGAAGAAATGATGCAGTTTTATTATAATCTCAAAAAATAATTAAAGTTGATCTTGTATCCTGTCACATTACTAAAGGTGTTTATCAGCTGTAGGAGTTCTTTGGTAGAGTTTTTGGGGTCACTTATGTATACTATCATATCATCTGCAAAAAATTTGTTTACCATTATATTATACATTTGAGTATTTGTTTGCATGTGTGTATGTATACCATGTTCATCCCTGGTGCCAGTGGAAACCAAAAGCAGGCACTGGATCTCTCAGAACTGGAGAAACTGATGGAGGTGAGGCACTATGCATGTTCTTGGAAAAGAACCCTGGTCCTCCACAAGAGCAGTCAGTGCACATTACTGTTGAGTATCTCTCCACACCTCCTAACAAGTGAAACAGATTCTCAAGTGTTCAGGGGCTGAAATGCTCCAGTTAACATAGCTGAAACAATAATAATTACTTCACGGAGGTCATAAAGATGAGCTAGATGGATCAAATACACTCAGCACAATGACTACTATTTGTTAAACACCTACATAGCTTGGATGATTTGATTATGGATGTCTTCAAAGCTCAGAGTCAGGTACTCAAAGGTGATGTGATAATCAAAGACCATAATTTAAATGCTGTTCCTACACCAAATGGCCGTGCACACTCTACTTTCTTCCTCTATGATAGCTTTTTCCTTGGTTCTTTTTCTTTTATAAAGTTAAGGTCTCTGGAATTAGGATGGATTTTACAATTGTTCTAATGGATGCACTGTGACTTCAAACTTACTGCCTCCATATCTGCATAAAGATGAACAGACAAATACTCATTGTTTGAAAGCTGATTTTGGAGAAAAACTGAAGTATCTTTGAGGACATGTCACAATTCTAGCATGAGGTCACAGTGAAAAATTCATGAAGAGAAAAAAGAAAAGGATTTCAATGACTTTACTCCAAACATTATTTTAAAAAATCAGACCTTGTGAAGAAATTTTAAAAGAAACTTAACAAATGTGTATGTATACATGATGTGCGTATTTGTGTATGTGTGTATACATACATATATATCAACAGGTTATATACAGGAACATATATTTTATACAAATACATATATACATATAATAACAATTGAAAAAAGAAACTATGACTTTGAAGGAGGGATATGTGGGAGGGTTTGGATGGAGGAGAAGAAAGGAGTTAAAATCTCAAAAATTAAATTAAAAAATTTTTGAAAATGGTAGATGTATAGAAGACTCTGCCTAGAAACTACATCCCATATTAACAGTTAAGGTTCCTGAAAGCAATGACAATTGGAGATAAAACCTGACTTCAGGTAAGAAGGAAACATGATTTATTCTTGAGCATCTTAGGCAAAGGGCAGAATTATGTGGTCTGATACGGTAAGGACTCACAGTAGGACATAGATGTGACTTCAAACATTCTTTCTTCCGGTGCTACCCTTGCATTCTACAGAGAATTAAAAAACAGAATTCCAATATTTAAACATATTACTGTAGATACATCTTACTCATCACAAGGATAAAACTTATGAGCTTGTGGTTTTAAAGTTAATTTAAAGAACAATTATTCATTGTATAGTTGGCATTCTGGTATTGGGAAACAAGAAATGATGACTTGAGGAACTCAAGATTGACAGTTGCCTCATCAGGGAGTTTGGAATTAAGAATTACGGTTCAGCTACCTGTGTTGAGCCAGTTGCTTAGCCATTACTGGCCTAGGTTTGGTTATTAGCAATACGCAAGACATTTGTTAAAGACCAGTAAAATTCCTTTCTGTCACTATAACTTGTGGTCTCATTATGGTCTGTGTATAGTCATGCTTTTCTCACCGGAACATTTGATTATTTCTGTACCTTTTGTTTGGTCCCATTAACTTGTGCTGGACATCACAACATTTTCAATTTCACAATTGTCTTTGTCTTGAATGAAGACTATTTTCAGACTTTTGTTGGGCCCCAACTCTCCAGCACATCATATAATCAAATTGTTGAAAAACAGCCAGAAAGAGGAAATCTCAACTGGCTGGAGATAAAAGTCATTCTATATCATTATATCCAGGGAAATGAAAATAATAATGGCAGTGATTTTCCAGATACATTGCAAGTCAGAAGACAATGGATATGAGCAATATTTCTGCAGTGCTCAAACAAAATTGTTATCCTAGAATTCCACCTACAGAAAAATAATCCCTCAAAACTAAAATCATTTCCAGGTAGAAGGGATGGATATGCCAACAGAGACTTCCTTTTAAAAATTATTTACTTTTATTTGTTTTAGTCCACTGAGTTCCACTAGTTTCGTACATATACAGTGTAGGATCATCCAATGGGGAATGAGGAACCTCCCAATGTCCACATTCTTAAATAATGTCTAGTCTCCCTTCATCAACACTCAACAGTCAATAGATGGTCAGCAGGTTCTAGGGCCTCAGGAGCCTCTGCCAGTCCATTCTGGAATTTTTAACTGACTTGATCTTGTACTTTGAGTTCAGGTGTGCAGCATCCATGTCACATACAGAGGACAACATTTTGTAGCACTTCTCTTCGTTCTGCTCTTACATTATTTCTGCCTCCTCTTCCTAGATATCCCCTGAGCTTTGGTGGAGGTGCTGATATAGATGATGCCGCCATCTATGGATGAGCACACAGCTGCTTGTTTCTAAGCACTTTGAACCGTAATGTGTTCCTGTATTAATTACTGCCTACAACCAATAAGAAGCTTACCTGGCCAAATTGGGACCAATAGAAATAAAGCAACATAGACATAAAAATTTAGAAGGCAATTTGACATTCTCATCATATAGAGAAACAACATCAATGGGCTCTTGTCTGTGGCACTATGACTTCCATAGCTATTGTTTTGGGTCATGTTTTCAGTGCCAGACATGGGTTCCATTTTATGGAACAGACCTCAGATCTCTAAACAGTCTTGCTTCTAATGCATCAGGGGCAACTTTTGTCTAGCAGATTGGTATTGTAGAATATGGGATCCAGCATTTTGTAAGACCATTGATATTTTTTTATTCCTCACTGGCTTGCTTAGTACTTTGTAGCTGGGGAAGCTCATGAGGTAGAAGAACTCCCTCTCAGTTCAAGACTGATGTTTCTGGGTCCTGGAATCAAAACGTGTAGTGTCTTAAGCAACAGAGTCTTACCATGTAGTTATGGTGGGCAATGAAAAGCGATGGTAATAACCCATAAGGAGATAACTTCTGCTTAGTGTAAGATTTCCAGTTAATAATCCATGTATTCTTGGAGAAATTTTCTTTAGTAGTGCAAGCTTCTTCTGTACAAACTATTCTTTAGAAAACACAATTTTAAGTATGTTACAAACGACTAGGGTTTCATAAAGCTTCCTCATATACTCTTAGCTTTGGTTAACCTACTCTCATGCCTTTCCCCTCTGTCTCAGTCTCCATTCTTACATAAATCTTTAGCTCTCAGTTTACTCTCTCATTTTGTTCATATTATACTATATTGTTTATTTGTTTCAAGTTCATAGGTTTGGATGTATCTCTTTCACAACTATTCCACTTTAGTGAAGCCTTACCCTGACTTTCATTGCCCCGTTTTCAGTAATTTCAGAAGGTTTTTCAACACTCCTGTCCACCCAGAATTCTCCTTCTTTCCTTTCATTTCTCATATATTCTACTACCCTCCTTCCTGGATGTGTTCCTTCTACCACTGGACAGATTCTAGTTTCCAAACTTCTGCAAGTTAACATACAAAACAAAAGAAATTAAATGTAACTTCATTGAAATCCCAGCTTGTGTATCTCACAGTTTTGACTTCTTTATTACTAAAACACACATTACTTACAAAACTGTTTACCCTCTGAGCTGGTCCATATTAAGTCCATGGGAATTTCCATATATTTTGGATTCCAAAGTTAAGGAGCATGATTAAAAAACTGTGAATAAAATTAGCTAAACAAGTATATGTATTTAAAATGTAAACAATAAGTAAAAAATTAAAAGTGATATATATATATACATATTATAAGTATATATGTTATATAAAGTTGCAAATCACAAAAATCTATAAAAATAATGTTTTATTAACTGAGGGCTTCAATTATTATTATGATATTTTTCCATACAGTTTGGGTGCATATATTAAATCATTGTTTCAAGTTGAAATGCAGAGCTGGAGTGATGGTTTGGTGGCTAAAGCACTTGCTGCTCTTTCAGAAGACACAGGTTTAGTTCAGAACTTCCCAAGGTAGCTCACTGCTATCTTTAACTCTAGTTCCAGAGAGAATCTGACTCCCTTTTATGCACTACACACACACACACACACACACACACACACACACACACACACTTAAAAATAAATCTCAAATTGAAATGCTCTGCAATTATCAATTTTTAAAAATAGAAGGGGAAAAATGATTAAATCTTTTCTTCATTGAAGTTTAGTATAGATTTACATTTTTTTTCTATGGACAGTTCAGAACATTCAAGCTTTATCTTTTGGTAATATCTTGAAAATGTGGCAGACTTTTTGTCCAATTTGGAGAAAGCCTGGTCAGGTTTCTTACATATATTAGTTATATTACTTGGGGGTAAATCAAATTTTCTTGCATGGTTACTAATCTTCAACACAACTTGAGTGGGCAGTATCCCTTATCCACTGGCCACACCTGTTGCTTTCCGAGTCACAGTGGTCCTGCAGTGTTGTGTCCCGGTGCCAAGTGAGTCAATGCAGATAAGTGTTTGATTGTTCCTGGAAATCTTTTATCCCCCTGGTAGCTTACAATACTTTTGAATACAGGAAAGAGATGTTCTTTTAACCTGGACTAGACTGCTCTTTGATTCAACGTTTTTTTTCAGCATACCCTAGATCTGATTCAGGCCATTCCTAAGCTACTGATACCAGAGGAAATCTGATGAAGGGAGACATGAATGGAGTTACAATCATAACCTAATTATCTTAAAATGTCTGGAAATTTACCAAAGCACATGACTGAAAAGAAGGCAGCCTGAGATGTTAGAGAGGTCCAGCAAGGATTTTTTTCTATATTGTTCTCCCACGGATGGTGCTTGCTGCTGTAGTCTCTTTTACTTGTGCAATTAGTAAGGAGGTGTTCACCTAAAGCGCCTCAGCTCTGGGACTCAATGTCTTTGTGAGCAATAGTGTCCTCATGGAATAGAAAGGTGCTTCATTCTTCAGGTATAACTCTGCCCAGCGGTGGTGATTCTTGACCAAAAGGATGGTGGCTAGGTCTTGTGTCCTGTCACCTTCTCAGCAGATTGCCCCACAAAGGCACTGTGTGCTGTCCAATATGCTGGCCCTGTGTGAGCTCACGTGCAATAGGATCCTACAGGTTCTCTAGTGATGGAAGGTCTTATTTAAATGAAACCATGCTGATATAGAATGGCTTCTTGTGCCCTGTCTTTCTAAGGCAGGATTTTTTTAAATTTCAAGCCTGTTAGGGCTATAAATTGATTTCAATCAATCAGCTAGGGCAACTTAGTGAGACAACTTATTAAATAGTAAAAAGGCCTGAGCACCAAAATGGTAAAACGTTTACCTAGCATGTAGGAAGACATAAACTCAGTGTCAAGTCCCCATCCCAAGGAATATTGCTAATCGCTTAAAACATCACACGATCAGACATATGTTAATAATTTGCTTTGTATGGAATTTCTAGTCTCACATTGCTTAATATTTAGACTGAGCCAACAATCACCATCCTTTTTTTTCATTTCCTTTACAAATAAATCAGTGATATATAGCTAGCACATATTTTTCTCATGTTCATAAATGTTCCCTGCTGACATAATGGCTGGGATTGCTACTGCCCGTCTCTAATGACCAAATGGTCAAATTAGTCTCCAGCTTGTTTGAAGTAATTAACTTTTCCCCCAGTAACATAAAAGTCTCAACCCTTAAATTCTCAAATCTGATTGGTTTTTAATTTGCGTGCTCGCCTCTTCTTTTGTTGAAGAGATTCTTTTCTCATACAATCTATCCTGATTATAGTTTCTCCTCCCTCTGCTCCTCCCAGCTCCTCCCTACCTGAGATTCTTTTCTCATGCAATCTATCCTGATTATAGTTTCTCCTCCCTCTGCTCCTCCCTACCTCCCCTCCCCTCTGGATTCACTCCATTTCTATCCCTCATTAGAAAAGGACAGACTTTTAAGAAATAAAAACCAAACATGGTAAACATAAAATGTAATAAAACAAAGGAAAAACTATCATAGTGAAGCTGGACATGACAATCCAACAGAAGCAAAAAGAGTTCCAAGAGTAGGCATAAGAGTCAGGGACACACTCATTCTTACCATTGGAAGTCCCATAATAACACAAAGCTAATAGTTATAACATATATGCAGAGGACCTAGTGCAGACCCCTCCAGTTCCGTGCTTGCTGCTTCAGTCTCTGTGAGCTCAGATGTTCCTTGCTCAGTTAATTCAGAGGGCCTTGTTCTCTTGGTGTCCTCTATCCCCTCTAACTCTTACTGCCACCTCTTCCTTAGTGGGATTCCATAAGCTCTGAGCAGAGGGACTTGAGAGAGACCTCTAATATAAACTGTCTCTCCTCATAATGTTTGGGTGTGGGTCTCTGCATCTATTCCTATCTACTGCCAGCAGAAACGTTTCTGATGATGGCTAGATAAGGCACTGATCCATGAGTATAGCAAAATATCATTAAGAATAATTTAATTGAAATTTTTTTTAGACCAGTAGTGTTGGTTTTACTCTAGGTATCTGGGCTATCTAGTCTATGGTTCTTGTTACCCAAGTAGTGTCTGGGTATAAGCTTCTTCTTGAGGAATGTGCCTTGGATCAAATCAGACATCGGTTCGCTACTCCCACAAGTTCTGTACCACCATTGTCACTGCATATTTTGTAGGCAGATCAGATTCTAGGTCAAAGGTTTTGTGACTGGGTGGGTGTCCGTGTTTCTCTTTTGGCAGCCTTCAAAGTACTTCCTTATACAACAGAGACTAGAATGTAGGGATTAGGGCTCCATGTAGGCACCAGCTCAACTCCTTCATGTTCAATGAGTGTTGTCTGAGGTTTCTGTCCTGCTGGGTTCCTGCAGTTGTTAAGTCCCAAAGAAATCACACAGAGGTATACATTAATTATAAACTGATTGGCCTAGTAGCTCAGCTTTCTTATTAACTAATTGTTATAATTTATATTAGCCCATTATTCATGTCTATGTTAGCCACATGTCTCGGTACCTTATTTGGCGAGGCAGTCACATCTTGCTTCTTTTGTGGCTGGGTCAC
>NC_022017.1:37529832-37536192 GCF_000317375.1 Microtus ochrogaster | reverse complement strand
ACAATAAACATGGTTGAGCAATGTCCTTGTTGTAAGATCGAGTATCCTTTGGGTATAAGTCTGAGAGTACTATAGCTGGGCTGTGAGGTAAATCAATTCCCAGCTTTCCGAGGAACCCCCATATTGATTCCCACAGCAATGGAAGAATCTTCCCCTTGCTCCAAGTCCTAGGCAAAATGAGCTGTTACTTGCATTATTAATCTTAGCTATTCTGACAGGTGTAAAATGGAATACATTCTTAGCCACCAGGAAAATTTAAACCAAGACAATTGTTTTTTAAAATATTTAAAATTTTGTCAACTTGAAGAGAAGTTAAAATACATTTCTGTTTGAATTATAGTTTCTGGGAATAAAAACAAGTTTAAGAAAATTTCAAACTTTTGCTGCACTTTTAGTTTCCTGTGCTGTCAACTGAATATTTACCTGTGTTCCCTATTTCCTGTTACATTGTATTGTTTTAAAAAATGATTGACCTCAACTGTATACTAAAACCCCGGGTGTCTAAGTAATATAATATCAAATAGTCAGCCATGAAAATACATGTACAAGTAACATTACAGACTGCACAGGGTGTATTTACATATTTGGGAAAATACTTATACATTAATACATTTAAAAACAGTTATTGAATAAAAACACTATGAACCTGAAAAAGAGCAAGAGGAGCATATGAGAGGGGTTGGAGAGAGTAAAGGGGAAGATGAAATGATGTAATTGTGCTATAAGCTCATAAAATAAAAATATGTTTTTAATTGGAAGCATGAAGTCTTTTAAAAATATTTTTAAATGAGTTTTATTTTTTTATTTGGGGATTCCAAATAAACATATCTATTTTGTTTTTTGACCCTCAATTTTGTCTCAAACAAAACTTATTCTTCCAGGAAAACATGTTTTCTTCTAAAGAAAAAATTGACTATATTTTTAAATCCATTCATGGTCTCTAGTTTCAACATCCTTCTTATTTTATCAGTAAATATTTTTACTCATAAAGATGGATCTTCCCAACTCAAAATATCTCAAGTAGTAAAGGTGGGTGTCCCCATATACTGATTTCTTCAAGGAAAATCACTCACAGGTATAACCAGATGCTTGTATTTTTATTTAGCTAATTCTGGATGTAGCAAAGTTGATAGCCAAGAATACCCATCATAATATGTTACTTTGTTTATGCCTATAAAGAACTATACTCACTCAGATTCAACTTCCTTAATAAGTTTTCATGTTTGAATACATAGATCCTCACCCTTTTTTCTCCTTTTCCATCTTCAAAATTTCCACCTCCTCTTAGCTCTTAAGTTCTTTATATGTAAAGTAGAATCAGCTATGTAAATTGTGCACATAAACACACATGATCATATATTTATCAAATCTGCTTACAATGTGTTTGGACTGTATTATATTTATTAATCACCATGAGACACATATATACCTTATTATAGTTCCTTTTATTATTCATAAATGTGGGTTATAGTCTCTGAGAATTTAGGTCTTTGAATTAAAGTAATATCAGAAACACACAAGGATAGAAAGAACAGACTTATCTAACAAAGGATTTGTCTGCAAGCAGCAACCTGTTACAGCCAATTTATGTCTTGGTGACACTGTGTATTCACAATTTTTTTCTATCCTGGGTATGAAAGTGTGGCCTGGTGATTGTTCTTTATTTGGAAGCACTAAGCACAGCTTCTTAGGTTTTCACTGGAGGGTACATAGGTTTTAGACTTGCTTATGGCATATGGAAGAGTTATCTTCTCTTGTCACTCAGAAACACAAGGGCCTTCCCTACAGAGAGAGCTGTGAGCACTGTGGTTCTGCCCATAACCTAGCACTAAGAAAAGGCAGAATTTGTGAAAATGTTGAACCATTGTGACCCAACGGAATTTCAAACCACTGGAAGTCTTATACAATTGATATGCGGTCCTATCTGCTATTTCTGTGATGATATGTGATTCTTTATAAAACAAGATATAGAGTTGATGAGAAAAGGTTTTAATATACATTTAAACATAAACATTGAGAAAGAGTAAGAGATGTGTAAGAAAAGGCCACCTATGCATGCAAAGCAAGAATGGGTTCAGTCTTCTCCAGAGAGTCACATTTGACTGCCTTGACAATCTCATATATATGGAAAAACTAGAAAAC
This sequence comes from Microtus ochrogaster, assembly GCF_000317375.1. Lineage (NCBI taxonomy): Eukaryota > Metazoa > Chordata > Mammalia > Rodentia > Cricetidae > Microtus > Microtus ochrogaster. The sequence continues at coordinate 37,534,050 of NC_022017.1, read as the reverse complement.
TATATACAAGTTAATTGTTCTAGAATATTCTAGGGAGAGGCATTTTAAGGTATTTCTAAAAGGAGTCACTTTCTTTATCTATAACATAAACAAATTAATTCCTAAGTAGTGTCTATCACACTGTATCTTTCCAGGACCACCTGTCTGTATAAACATGTACGAAAAAATAATCCTGGAACATATGGACTAATAATGGCTGAATGTGTAGGAATGTGACTAATTCATAGAGGAAATCTCTCAGTGCAGACTATTTTACTATATAAACATCCTCTTAAGCTGCTGTATCCTATCTTTTAACCCTTGTACTAAATATTCAACCTGGTTGTGCAAACCATTTTAGAAACTTCATTTTTCTCAATCTTTCTATAATCACTACACCTCTTTTTTGGGGGAATCTCTTTGTCATATTATTTCTGTGTCTTCCTTCAATATATATATTTTTTTTAGTCTGGATAACTTTTGTTTTTCTGTTTATGGTGGTGAAATTCACAGTCTTTATTTGTCTGAGTGACGTGTGGTACTTCTGGAGAGCCCTGGGTTTGCAGGAAATGATGGGCTGCAGGAGAGGAGAAATAAAACTAGAGCTGAGATGGAGAAGTGCTGAGTAGATTGTGACAGAAGGGATATTCAACACAGCAGCTGTGCTCCCCATCTCTAAATGCTCGAAAGAGCATCAGAGCTCGGAAATAAGCCCACTCCTCTGTGGGTTTATGACACCTATCTTCTAAATTAAAAGCTTTTCTGGAATCCAGTTCTTATTGTCGTCTTCCTGCCATTGACAGAGTAGGTACGGGTGAGTGATGGATGTGGATCTTCTCCAGAGTCACAGAAGGTTAGATAAATTAAAGTTCTTGTCCTTGATAATCATGGTAGAGAAAAATCATTCTGACAGTCCAGTGACTATAAAGAAATTCCTTCCCCTTTAGTGACATTTATAAGATATTTTGAAACTATAAAGGCAATGCATACACATCATTAGTTATATATCAAATGTCTTGGATCTACTTACAGGATAGTTAAAAAAAATTCTTCTATACTTCCCTTTGTGCTCTTATGAATATGAAACTGGGTTGCATAGAATACCAGATCTTTGAAGGCAGAGTTTGAAATTTTTTCATTGTATCTGCAGTTCTTAGTATAGCTATTAGCCTTTAATGAGCAATGAGTAAATATTTTCTGAATGAATCATGAAATCAGTTCTAACAAGGACTTTCCATATTTGAACATTATTGTAGTTGCAATGTGTCTTATGCTTTGTAGCTGCTCATAAAATAAATAGAAAGTGTTTTTGTTCTTTCCTAATGGTCTAAGCTCCATTGGTCTTAGCTCCATTGGTCCCGGGGGATTTAAGAAGTACAATGTATGAAGTTTCTTTACTTTTAATTTAAAAAATATGCCATGAGCTGAGGCTTAGTAGTCACCTAACTTTGAGACAGTTCTTCAAATTTTGTGTGTTAGTTTCTTAGGCTTTGGTTAACCATAACAGTTTGTTGTTTGTTTGAGTCCTGAGTTCACATGCATAAACCCTTATCACAGACAGTGTCTGATAGAGAAGCTAGTACTAGTGTGAAGAATGTTAATCTTTCTTAAGATGTGTACCTTCTACAGGATGGAGATGAATGGAGACAAAAGAACCAGAAAGCAAACCATGAGAAGGAGAACCAGTGGGTAGAGATGAGGATATAGGCTGAGGCAGTGGGCTGGAAAGAAGTAATCAGAGTGAAGAGGTTGAGGAACCACATTAGCCCAGGAACAACATTAATCACAAATGAAAGTGAATGAGAGGAAGAGCAACCCTATGAGGAACAGAGATTGACATGCAAAGAAATAGGACTCCCCATATTTGACAGAAAGACCAGTTTGCAATAGAACTGGATTCTTAAAGGTTCTTTCTCAAACCACAGCAGAAATCCAAGCACAATCTGTAGAATTACTGCAAGATGGGGGCGTGGATTTGACTTTTGACAGATACATCTCTAAACCCAGGCTCCAGGGAGTCTACTTTCAAGTATAGACTTTGTCTCCTTCTCCATTTACTCTTACATTGTACAAAATTATTAATGCTTTGAGTACAATCCAGTATCTCCTTACCTTGTTATTATTATTTGTTATAAGTCCTACCTATAATAGGGACTAACAAATATCTGCTGAATGATGAATTCAGAAACTGAATGTGAGCTGACTCCAGACTACATTAACTGTAGTCTCAGTTCTGACCTAACAAAGGCTTAAATAATATATGAGTTATGTCAGCTAAGACTGATATGTCTTTATTATTTAGCAAGACATGATTCATTTACTCCCTGTTGTTCCTTATTTCTCTTTTAGACTATATACACATTTAAATATATGCCACTTAACTAGATGATTATAGATAATGCCAAGTATTGTTATATCAGAAATAGTGCAGACATGAGTAACTGTGATTTTGACTACTGACATTTTCTATTTATGTGTCCAGCAAGTTCCTGGCTGTGTATTACCAGTCATTCTCCCTATGATTTAAGAAATTGTTCAGATATTCAATATGGACCATGAACTGTTCAAAGATTTTGGTGATATACATTATTTAATTTCCCCCAACAATGAGATGAATGCTATGATCTCACTTTATAAATAACGAAACTGAGAAGTGTGGGAGTTAATCACAAATTTACTAAATTTAAAAGCTAGAGTTTTCAATCTAGGTTTTCCTCTCACATCTGGAGTCTTAGCTAGTATTCTGTCTTGCATATCTACCACCAGTTATCCTCTGTATCCTGTAGACAGAAGTTTCTTCATGTGGCTTTATTGGAAATTCTTGCCAAATGTTTGGGCACCATTTGCAGATGGAAGTTTTTGTCCTGCCTAGTCCTGCAGCCATTTAGTCCCAAAGAAACACATGGAGGAGTATATTAAGTATAAACTGCTTTGCCTGTAAGCTCAGGCTTATTATTAACTAGCTCTTACAGCTTAAATTAATGCTATAATTCTTGTTTTTGTTTGGTCATGTGACTTGATACCTTTTCTAAGTAAGGCATTATCATCTTGCTTCCTGTGCATCTGGCTCGTGAATGGCTGTATGTCCTTCCTCTTCTCAGAATTCTTCTCTGGTGGCTCCATGCTTCCTGCGTGGCTACTGAGCAATCAGCATGTTATTAAAGCAATATAAGTGACAAATCTTTACAGTGTTTAAGAGCAGTATCCCACAGCAGTATCCTCATGTAATAAACTTTCCTGGAACTTGAATTTAACACAGGAAGGAATTAAATATAGAAAGACAAGATTTAACACCAAGTAATGAATAAGTAAGAAGTCAGTTGAATACTAACATCTACCTAAAACAATACTATCATAAAATTTGAGTAGTTTTATGGCAGAAAATGAGGAATAATTAAAACATAGATAATTAAACATTCAAGAAAGGAGAATTATGCTGATTTTATGTGATTTTGATCCTTATAAGATTGAAGACAAGTAGATGTACTTATACAAGAATCGATATCATTCATGTGGATATCAATATCAAGGAATAAGTTAAAAGAAAAATTAAGCTTTAAAATTTTGGCTATATATTTTATATATATGTGTGTATTTAATAATAGTTAACTTAAAAGAGGAAATAAATTTAAAACAGAGAAAGGATTATTGATGTGGGAGTGTCATATATCAATCTGTTGATTTCATTGATTAAGCAATAAAGAAACTGCTTGGGCCTCATAGGTTAAAAGATAAGTGGGAGGAGTAAACAGAACAGAATGCTGGAAGAAAGAAGCTGAGTCAGAGAGACTCCATGCTTCCATCTCCAGGGTGGACGCGAGAGCTCTGCTCTCTGAGGCACACACGATGAAGCTCTGACCCAGGATGGACGTAGGCTAGAATCTCCCTGGTAAGCCACCTCGTGGGCTACACTAGAAATGGGCTAGTCCAGGTGCGAGAGTTAGCTGAGAATAGGCTAGATAGAATGGGCCAAGCAGTGTTTAAAAGAATACAGTTTCGGTGTAATCATTTCAGGGCATAAGCTAAAGCTAGCTGTGCGAGCAGCAGGTGCCAGGGACGCAGCCCCACCGCTAAGGGCTTGGATGGAGGAAAAGGAAGGGAGATGTAGTGTAATTATATTATAGCTTCAAAAATAAAAGAAAAAAGCAAATTCTCAAAGAACTATATGAATAGTGAGTGAGAAAAATATTGGTCCATTGAAAAGATAGAAAAGAAAAAAAAGGATTTAAAAACATGGAA